>NC_056525.1:189901626-189902543 GCF_019175285.1 Sceloporus undulatus | reverse complement strand
TGGCCTCGATCACGATCGAGGCAAAGTTCTCATTCCCAGGACCCGGGGTTTTTAAAAAGAAACGGTATTTGCGCCGATTTCAAAAGACCCGCGCTAGGGGCCATTTAACACGGAACGGGTGTGCAAGCTCCGGATTCGCTTGTGTGAGATTCGGGGTGAGTAGGAACTTCACGTGATTGAATCAGTTTCAGAACCGATTTTTTTTGTAATGTGAATGGGCCCTGTGGTTCCTCCATTCTTTGTTGAAGGGCTCCCTTGATAAAAGTACAAATTCTACCTTGTCTGGTTAATCAAGACTGTTCTTCCTTGATCAGGACATCTGAAGGATATGCTTACATATAAATGCATAGTATATTGTATTGAGGCTCATCAAACTGAATGGATAAAACTCACTTGAGAGACGCTTTTCATAGAATCATAGAATTGTAGAGTTGGAAGAGACCACTAGGGCCATCCAGTCCAACCCCCTGCCATGCAGGAAATCCAAATCAAAGCATCCCTGACAGATGGCCATCCAACCTCTGTTTAAAGACCTCCAAGGAAGGAGACTCTATCACCCTCCGAGGAAGTGCAATCCACTGTCGAACAGCCCTTACTGTCAGGAAGTTCCTCCTAATGTTCAGGTGGAATCTCTTTTCCTGTAGCTTGCATCCATTGTTCCGGGTCCTGTTTTCGATAGTGTATTCTCTGTCCCCAGAGAAACCTAAGATAGATTGTTTGGTAATGGCTGCATGTTACTTCTGTTATAAAATCTGCAATCAGGGTACGAAATAAAATGATTCCTCTTACAAGAATTTCTCTCTTACAGTGAATTCATGGTGGGTGAGTTGAATTTCTTCCTGCCAGTTTTCTTCAGTGTGTCCCACTTTCACAGGCATAAGAAGAAATCTTCAATACTCTGACATTTCCCTTAGTGG
>NC_056525.1:189891124-189901221 GCF_019175285.1 Sceloporus undulatus | reverse complement strand
TGGAGGCAAGATCATTAACAGAGAGTCTGTGAACATCAGAGGGCAAGCCATAATCACAAAAAGCAACATGGGTTTCAGAGAAACAAGTCATGCAAAAACCTAATCCTTTCTTTGATAAAATTACCAGCTTGGTAGATGAAGGGAAGCTGTGGATATAGTATATCTTGATTTCAGTAAGGCCTTGACAAGGTTCCCATGACATTCTTGCAAACAAGCTTGTAAAATGTGGGCTAGACAAAGGAACTGTTACATGGATCTGTAATTGGTTGCCGGCCGAAACCCAAGGGTGCGCAAAATGGCTCCTTTCATCCTGGAGAGAAGTGACCAGTGGGGTCCACAGGGCTCTGTCCTGGGCCCAGTGCTATTCAACATCTTTATCAATGACCTGGTAACACAATTGGGACAACTATCAAATTTGCAGATGACACCAAATTAGAGGAATAGCTAATACCCAGAGGACAGATCAAGATTCAAAACGACCTGAATAGACTAGAAAGCTGGGCCAAAGCTAACAAAATGAAATCAACACAGAGAAATGTAAGGTATTGCACGTAGGGAGGAAAAAAAAATGCACAGATATAGGATGGGTGACACCTGGCGAATGAAACTACGTGTGAAAGGGATCTAGGAGTCCAAGTAGACTACAAGTTGAACATGAGTGAACAGTTGATGCGGCAGCTAAAAAGGCCAATGCTATTTAGGCTGCATCAATAGAAGTATAGTGCAGATCAAGAGAAGTAATAGTGCCACTGTATTCTGCTTCGGTCAGGCCCCACCTAGAATATTGTGTCCAGTTCGGGGCACCACAATTCAGAAAGACAATGAGAAACTGGAGCGTGTCCAAAGGAGGCGACAAAAATGGTGAAGGGTCTGGAAACCATGCCCTATGAGGAACGACTTAGGGAGCTGGGGATGTTTAGCCTGGGAGAAAAGAAAAAGGTTAGAGGCGATTATGATAGCCCTGTTTAAATATTTGAAGGATGTCATGTTTGAAGAGGGAGCAAGCTTGTTTTCGCTGCTCCAGAAAACAGGACCCGGAACAATGGATGCAAGTACAGGAAAAAGAGATTCCCCTCACATTAGGAGGAACTCCTGACAGTAAGGGCTTGTTCGACAGTGGGAAGCACTCCCCGGAGGGTGATGAGTCTCCTTCCTTGGAGGTCTATAAACAAGGCTGGATGGCCATCTGTCAGGGATGCTTGATGGATTTCTTCATGGCAGGGGGTTGGATGGATGGCCCTAGTGGTCCTTCCAACTTAACGATTCTATGATTCTATGATTCTATGATCTGAAGGGGCCAGTTTCGAAAGGCTGTGATTTTGTGCAGCATCCACAAGCTACTTCGTCTCAAGGTCCAGAGTCCAAGGGAAGCAACAGAGCTTATTCTGCGAATTTAAAAAAAATCACAACCACTAGCTTTCTCTGATACCTAGTTTCTCTGCTCACATTTTTTTTTAAAAATGATTTTAAACGTTATAAAAACCGTTCTTCCATATCCGTTAGAACATGTGCTGTGCTAAGGATATCCTGCTTTCACTTGTTCTTCCCATGTCCTGGAAAGAATTAAAAAGAATTTTTATCTTGATGGCTGATTTAGATTTATGGATACAACTACAAAATGCGGAAAATGTTTATGAAAAAAATTGTCATATATGTAGAAAGAAAAGAAAGAAGAGTCGCTTAGCAAATAGGCCAATCCAATCGCTCATAGAGCACAATCGTGGAAAGCCACGCATGGAAGTATTTCTGATGTAGTAACTTCCACTCCCAAAATAGTATGTAAAATAGAAGCCAAACATAATTCAGTGAATTTCAGATGCAGTCCTATGATTTGAAATGGATACTTAGAGAAAATTGCAGTACAAAGGGATATTTTAGGGCAAGGGCTTACAAATATGCATATACCAGGCAATAGTGTGCCATCTGCATCCAGATTATCATGAGCAAAAGAATGTATTTCATTTTCATGCAGAATGTGAAAATGGGATTAAATAAGTGTGTGTTTGAAATACGCCAAAAACAGAAAAGCATATATTAAAGGATGCAGACAGTTCATTCATCCCTAAATGCAGCACAAAACACAACAGAATTGCTGTGCAGCTTCCATCCATTTTAGTTGCATCTACAAGAAAGAAATCTCTATATGACTTCAGTACTCAAGGATGTCTTCTAACGTTAAAAAGAAACTATACATCTTTTATATTATTATTTTATTATTTTATTATTATTATGTAATTTTATGTGATGTATGTGAATGTCCTAGGCACAATTTGTTTTATGTTTTATGTATACCTTTTCTCCTTTTTATCTTTATTGTATTTCTTTTTCTGTAACTTTTTGGTTGGAAATAAATTTATATAAAAAAATTAAAACAACTACACATCTTAACATACATCTGGCATATATGTACAAGAAAGAAAAAAATTGGGCAGCACTATCTACAACAATGTGTGCTTTCCAACAAATTTGAGAGGAAAAACAATTGGGGAGGAAAGGGGGGCTTGAAGCCGCCTTTCCGAGACGGATTGGGGTCACAGCAACACATGCCTCAGCCCCAATCTGCCTTGAACTAGCCTAAAAGGAGCACGAATCTTTCCTAGTACTGATGTCAGACTAACTGGCCGATAATTGTTGGGATCCTCTTTTTTCCCCTTTTTGAAGATGGGGACAACGTTTGCCCTCCTCCAGTCTGTTGGGATCTCTCCTGTTTTGCAGGAGTTTTCAAAGATTATTGCCAATGGCTCCGATATTACATTTGCCAGTTCTTTTAATACCCTTGGATGGAGTTCATCTGGTTAACAGGAAACCATGGCTTCCCGCTATATGAATGAGCCACAGTTAGCTTTGGCTTCACACACTTGTTCCTTCCTTCTGCTCTTCTGTCACACCTTTGACAAGAAGATTGAAAGTTTCTGCTTTTGATTTTAAAACTAAGCATAGTTTTATGTCACCTTTGAATGTTAAGGCTGGATAGCAAGTTGCTGTTTTGGTACTAAGGTAGCAGTTTTACTGTTAGCTACCTAAGAACATGGCCTCTTGACCAGCAGAATGGCATGTCCTCTGAGTAAACACACATAAGGTCTAATAGAATCATAGAATTGGAAGAGACCACAAGGTCCATCCAGTCCAACCCCATTCTGCCACGCAGGAATGCCCAATTAAAGCATCACCATCTGGCCATCTAGCCTCTGTTTAAAGACCTCTAAGGAAGAGACTCCACTACACTCCGAGGGAGTGTGTTCCACTGTCGAACAGCCCTTACTCTCAGGAAGTTCCTCCTACCTATCACACTATGTTGTTGCCTAGGAGCACTTGCAAAGTAGTACTATGGCTTAATACAAGAGCTAATCCGTGTGGATTTTCAGTTTTGGAAAATAATTCCCTTTCTTGTTGTATAAAAATTAATGTGAATTTATTTACTTCCTGGCTGATTTCCATACTTGTATTTTTGAAGAGAAATAAAAAGTGTGATCTTTGAGAAAGAAGAGGGAGAATTGTTTGGGGATATGTTTGTTTGGCACCATTTTCCTTTCCTTGGCAGTCACAAGGGGAAGTTGTTAACATGGTTTTGACCTGGTAGTGCTGTAAACTCATGGGGGTGGGGTGGGGTAGGGGGAAATCAGAAACATCAAGAGAGTTTTCCAGTCCTTTAAGTGCTGAGAACTGCAGACAATTTGCATCATGGGCTTTTAAAAAGTTATTATTGAGAACTGCTAAGTCAACATGGTGTACTGCTTTGAGTGTTGGACTAAAACTCTGAGAAACCAAGGTTTGAATCCTTGCTTGGCCATGCAAACCCACTGAATTAATATTCAACTTTATTTATTTACTTATTTGTTAAATGTATAGCCCGCCTTTCCCCAAGATGAGATTCTTCCTCATGGCCTTCTATTTTCTGACTTGTAAGGCATGTTGATCAAAGTAACCACCTCCTGTCTTCATCCTGCTTTTCCAGTGTAATTCTCATATTCCCCAACTATTTTAAATAGGATTTACTGATGCGATCAAGAACAGATAGTCAGTTTTTGGAACATTCATTCAAAAAGTTGCTTCTTTTTCTAGATAGAACTTGTTTCCATTTTAGTTATGCTAATAATAACCATGCAACTATTTAAGGAACAAACAATGGTATTATTTATGTTGCCAAGACTTTTCTTTTTACTAACACACACTGACCAGATGCTGTAAATTAAATGATACAAGCCCCTTCCCCTCTTAATGTATTGGTCTGAAATTATGCTTGAGTTTTTGAGGATAAAGTATTTACACTATTTTTAAAAATGGATTTTCTCCAAAAAGTACTTTTCTATATGCATAATTACCTAAACTAAGTCTGGATGCAAAAAGCACAACAGAAAATCTCCTTGGGTGATATTTCTGGGTTGTGGTTCTTTTTGCGTTGTCATTTCTCTTTGAGACTTGTTCGGCGTGAGCTTTCAAAAAAGGCTGCAGCATCATGGATAGTGCGTCTCCATGCCTCCCGATTGTTGGTGATCGATTTGGCCAAGCCTGAGATGTTGTTTCAGGGAGTCCTTGTATCTCTTCTTTGGAGCGCCCCTCTTACACTGACCCGTGGCAAGTTCACTGCAGAGTATTATTTTTGGGAGGTGATGGTCCTTCATCCTAGAAACGTGTCCTGCCCAGCGCAGCTGCGTCCTCAATAGCATGGCCTCAATGCTAGTGATCCCTGCTTGCTCAAGGACAGCAACATTTGTCACATAGTCAGTCCAGTGTATATTTAGAATTGTGCATAAACAGCGCTGATGAAAGCATTCAAGGAGTCGTAGGTGTTGGTGATAGGTGACCCAAGTTTCAGACCCATAAAGGAGAATAGACAGTACAATGGCTCTATACACACTGATTTTTCATAGAATTGGAAGAGATCGCAAGGGCCATCCAGTCCAACCCCCTGCCATGCAGGAAATCCAAATCAAAGCATCCCCGACAGATGGCCATCTAGCCTCTGCTTAAAGACCTCCAAGGAAGGAGACTCCACTACACTCCGAGGGAGTGTGTTCCACTGTCGAAGAGCCCTTACTATCAGGAAGTTTTTCCTAATGTTGAGGTGGAATCTCTTTTCCTGCAGCTGGCATCCATTGTTCCGGGTCCTGTTCTCTGGAGCAGCAGAAAAAAAGCTTGCTCCCTCCTCAATACGACTTCCTTTCAAATATTTAAACAAGGCTATCATATCACCTCTTAACCTTCTCTTCTCCAGGCTAAACATCCCCAGCCCCCTGAGTCGTTCCTCATAGGGCATGGTTTCCAGACCTTTCACCATCTTAGTCGCCCTCCTTTGGACACTCTTCGCCTTAGGTGTTTGTTACTCCAGACTCTTTTGTGAAGTCTTCTGAATGCACTATATGCCTTTGCTAATTTGTGATCGATCTCTTTATCAATCTTGGCGTCTGAGGAGATGATGCTTCCCAGGTAGATGAACTTCTGGACAAACTTAAGCACCGATTTGCCATCAGTGATGTGAGGATGGTAGTGTTCTTCCTGTGGTGCAGGCTGGTAAAGAACTTCTGTTTTCTTCAGACTGACTTCCAGCCCAAAGAGCTCTGCAGCTGTAGCAAAACAAGATGTTAGGCAAATATATATATATATATATATATATATAGAGAGAGAGAGAGAGAGAGGGGGGGGGGGGCAATGTTAATTTATACTCTTTATTGTGTGCTCAAAGAGCTTTGCATTTCTTAACTACCAGGAAATAGTTATATATGATTTAGAAACTGTCTAGTCTAACTGGTATTGCTATAGTTACATTGGTGTTACTATGAGGAGGTGAGTGCCAGGCATTAAAGACACCTAATACAATAAAATAAAATGAAATTGTCTCTTTTTCCAGCAGTGATCATCCTCAGATTTGCCTCCCAACCTAGAGAGCAAAAGAAAGATAGTCTTTCCCTGAGACTTGGTAATCATAGATGCCATCTGCACAGGGAGAGCAACTGATCTGAATAGGAGAACTTTTGTAGAGAACATGGGGAGCCTCCATGAATAGTATAGGCTCCCTGCTTCATTTCTCCTCCTCTATGTGGAGAGAACAATGGAAATGACAACCAGATGGGAGGGAGTTAGCTTGCTTATCCCTTGTCACCTTCTTGCAGCATGCCTTTAAAACACCTAAGCAGAGACTTTTGTTATCTTGACGATGTTTCTTCTTGGGTAAAGCACTACTTTACTGTAGAAAAGTATTTTTTGAAGTATGCACAGTAAAAAAGCATTTGTAACCACATATATGTATGTCAGACCATCCCATCGGTATGCAATTTTAAAGATAAGAGGACAGCAAGACAGACAGAAGAAGGGTAGGGGTCTCAGCAAGCAGAGTCCAGCCTTCATAGGAACACACATGTCAGACCAGTATTCATTGCTGGCCCTTCTAGGTGGTTATTTGGAAGGATTCACAAGGTTTCAGAGTCCTGGATTTTGGCTCTGTGATCCACCTAAGGATATACCACTGGCTAAATTAAAAGATCAGGTGAAAAGTCTCAGGAAACTACATGATTTCTCTTCTTGTGTATCTGAGCCTTCTTATGTATCAGTGAAGAAACCACACGTGGAGATGGGGAACTGGAACTGTGAATGGCGACCCTGGCCTTTGACATCATGTGACATCAACATATTCCCACTGCTCCTTCTCCTTGCTTTCTCCTTCTTTGGCACACCAGGGACCAGAGTGTGGAAAAAGTCACTTTTCTGTTTACTCAAGTGGCCATGCTTTTTGAGAGGTTTCTAGGAATGAGTCAAAACGTACCTTTTCCAGTCTCTGCTAGCAACACCTGAATAGTGCATATGTTCATTGTCAAGTGGTGCTGAGACCAATTAGATGGAAGTGAGTTGGTTTTATTCTTGGGGAAAACCAAGGAGAGGCAGCAAGTAACTATCACCTGTCCAATGTGGGAGTTCTTCTCACCTATTTAATCCTATCCTTTAGACTTCCAAAGCAAGTCTCTTCCTAGAGAAAAGAAACCCTATTGTGATAGCTTCCTTTTATGTCACTACCTATTAAGGCCGTCCATTCTGGTGAATTTCTAGTACCATATCCCAGGCAGACTGAGATTTTTATTGTTTAAGAGGCATTTTTTTTCACATGAGAAAAGGTTTAAGAAAAATATGCGAGCTGCTCTTGAAATCTCTACCACAACATCTCATCACACCATGAAAGCCCTCTTGTTTCCTCACTCCACTCCTCCTGAACTTCAAACAAGCCTATAATCCCTTTGACCTCCAAAGGTCAATGACATATAAAAGTATCTTTTTCTTGGTGTAAGATCACATTAATCATCATTCCATAGCCCTTCTATTCTATGTGTGCCCTTTAAAATAACCTGTGTTATATAAAGATGAATGCTCTTTTCCTAGAATGATCTGAACGATTGTTTACCTATAATATATTTTGCAGGAAAAAAAACCCTTGAACTGTTAATTTCATAAGGGCATATTTCACAGGTATAAAACTCAGCTGAAAATGCATTCTTTTGATTATATATATTACATTTATGAGGGTTTTTAACCACCTGATGTTCAAGCTATTGCATGGCATGAAAGCATTTCTGTAGACTAAATATGGTGTATCTGCAATGTTTTCTTTCTTTTTGGTGACACGAGTGTTTGCTAAAGATTTCTTCCAATAAGGATTTAGCAAGTTTATTTGAAATACACAGGATGGAAGCAGACAATACTTTTGCTTTTGAAGAGTCAAAAGCAGCATGGCAGAGCCTCATTTCCTGTGTTATACTGAGGATGATTAGATCAATGGGCTGCTTTATTTTTACTAGCAGCAGCAGGAATTTTGGCAGGTGCTCTTTATCACATGGGGATGAGAAAGGCACTGTTGGATGAAATGTCATTTTCTACATAATTATCAAAGAACAAGCATATGCTCCTTTGCATATGGCGATCCATGTAGATGCTTATATTTTCTTTTTAAATAAGGCCCTTCTTGTTAAAAAAAATAAATAGCTTGTATAGATTTTGAAGTCCTACAAACTTTACTTTGCCTGATTGAGATCAGTGCTTATTCCACATACCAAGAGTAATAATAATAATAATAATAATAATAATAATATTTATTTACTTATACCCCACTCTTCAGCCAAAAGCTTACAAATTGTTAATTGGACATTTACCTGCCCTCAAAGACAAGACACAAAAGGAGAATGGAATGGCAGAGAGGAAGGGGAAAAGTCCAGCAGATCTTCTCTCCCTCTGATGCCTGGACCAGGGCAGATGGACTGGAGGAAGGACCCTTCTTCTTACTCTGATTAGGCCCAATTAGGGAAGGCAACTGCCAGAGATTGTGGGTTGTGGAACATGATGCTGTTGCATCCCCAAAAAATATTCAGAAAAATATTTGCCTCCCAATGCTGACTAGTGCCCCTAGGAGATAGGGAGCAATTTCTCCACATTTTAAAACCCTCTCAGGGCTGTTTTAGGATTAGGAAAGGCTTTTCCCATCAAGAAGTGACTGAGAAGTCAACAAGTCATTTTTTAATGGATTTATTATCCCAACATAGAGATGTCAATTAAAATCCCATTTATTTGTCAACAGATTCCTTAATTATGTCTTCTCTTTTTAAATAAAGCTGTAGTTAATATTCAGTACAAAATTTTCAAATAGCTAAAGGTAGTGAAGGAAGATGCATAATTGAGGAGCTTATCGCTTGGGCAAATAAACTGGCTTACCTCTTCCAGCTTCAATTGTGGATTTGGGATTCCCCTTGATGTTATCATAGCTAAATTGCCACTGATCTAGGCGGGATGCTGCTGCCCGGATGCTTCCCAGGCCGAAGCTTCCCTCAGCTGGCCAATTTTTTAAGTCAGAAGCTTCCTGACTTCGATAAAGTGCTGGCTGACTAAGGCTTTGACCCGAGATGCATCCTGGAGGCTGTGTCCCACCCAGATCAGTGGTGATTTAGCTATGATAACATCCGGGGGCATCCCGGATCCAGAATTGACGTTGCGAGAGGTAAGCCATCTTATTTGCCCAAGTGATAAACTCCTAAAATAGCATGTGATTTAAGGAACTAGGGATAGCTGAAATAAAATTAGTCTTCTGCCCATAGGATGGGGTGGGGTTGTGGCCCTCCAGATGTTGCTGGACTACAGCAACATCTGAAGATTCCCTATTGCTCCTACAGGAGACCCTTCTGAAGAGTCACAACAAGCTGTTCAAAAGATGGACACAGCTGGAAATTAAGATGAGAAGCAGTATTGTTTTTTTATGACACTCCTCCTCAAAAGGACTGTCCAGCTAATTTAATCTGAACTTCAGCATGTGTTTTCTGTTAAGCATGTGATTTTTGCCAAACAGCCACTTAGACTTTGCAGGACTCACAGATTCTATAAATACAGGCAGCTTTCTGAAATTAGGGTTAAACCATTTTCCTAATTTACAGGCAAAACCAAAGCAGCCGGATCAAAACATAGCAGTGTGTGAGACATTGATACTTTGGCAAAATAATTAAAAAACAAGATTTGTTACTAATGTAAAGGTCTTGCAAGTAGCTTGCTGTTGCTTTTAAAGCAAACCTTTCAGAAGATGCCAGGATTAAAATTTACAGGCAGGCATTCTGGGTTTATCTATTTCTAATCAGGAGTCAATAAAATTCAATGATAAAATATATATTCATGTTTTTCATTAAAATGTTTTTCACCTCCTCTTTATCTTTCAGTAACTCTCGTAGATGGCATACAAGCCCCATTGGAAATCTCCTAGGCCACCCTTTCTTGGATTTATTGAACTATCATCATAATTCTTTTCCTAAACAGAGTGGTATTGTGTTAAAACTTTCTTTGTTCTGATCTAAGGCTGAAAAAAGTGAAACTGTAATGCAAGTTGTTTCCTATGCAGTTAGTTTGTAGAAATTACCAAGAGGACATGGCCACCATATAACTTGCTCTTAATCATATGTTACTGATTCCTGCTACAATTCTCAGGCTGCCATGCTTTAAATGAGATGACTCAAGAGGAAGGTCTGTGTGGATTGTGCCTCCAAGACATTACACTACATTACAAGTGCTATTCTTCCATGAACAATACTGAGCCTGGTGGCTACTAGTGAATTTTGTGTTGTTGTTGTTGTTGTTAC
>NC_056525.1:189871438-189891114 GCF_019175285.1 Sceloporus undulatus | reverse complement strand
TCTTCTTCTTCTTCTTCTTCTTCTTCTTCTTCTTCTTCTTCTTCTTCTTCCTCTGCCATTCTAGAATGTCCCTAATAGGATTTACACTTTTTGTCTGTCCTTGGAGAAAATTATCCTTGAAAGAATGCTGGAGGAAGCTTAAAATGAAAGTAAGGGGGTTCAAAACCTGAATGTGATCCTTTTCTTTCTTTCTTTCTTTCTTTCTTTCTTTCTTTCTTTCTTGTTTTCCAAAAAAGGAAAACCCCATTCTTAGTGTCTTGCAACAGCTTTACAATGGGATCACTGGATGTATAGTTTTAATTTTCAGTTTAAAAAGGACACAATGCTGGTGCAGTGGGGCCTACCCTGTTTCCTGTTAATCCTTTGCCACACAGATCCATTGTCCCACTTGTACTCAACACATATGGGGAATAAGCCTCTCACTTCCTTGAGCTTCTTAATTTTAAACAGTTTGAATTGGTGGGGGTGGAGGGGAGATGCCATAGCAACGAAACAACGGCTCTTCTCTTAGTCAGGATCTGTAGTACTGGTGAGAGGCAATCTATATATTTCAAAGATTACAAAGGAGAAAAGAGCAACTGAAACATTCAATATATACAGTATTTGCATTTCAATCATCAGTACACAGCTAATGAACATCACACTTGTCCTTTAGCTCTACCTGAAAGAATGAAAAATATATTTACATTGGAGGGCAGATGATACTGACAAGCCACAGAAATAAGACCAGTATGCAGTTTTTAAACAATTATATCCTGTACCACATACTATTCTCAAATAAACTATATTTCTTAATTACATTTAAATCCTGACTTTCCTCCAATAAGTTCAGTGTATCAAATATAATGGCTTTCCTCCTTCCCTTTGTATGTAAAATCCTTTGCTAGAAAGCTCGAGTTCACATCCCAAGCTATACTACAGAATTTAAAAAAACACCTATTTAACGAGGAATAATGCAGACATTCCTCAGTTTACTGCCCTTCCCAATTGCAAATATGATGGCGTGGACAACCCTAACTTTAGTATTCAATGATATACAGTCTGCCCTTGTCTCATGCAGGGAATCCATTCTGGACCCCCCATGTAAGGCAAAAAGCGTGTATGCTCGAGCCCCATTAGATATAATGGAGCTTGTGCTTGGTGTGCGCGCCATTCTCCCATTCTCCCGGTGGCTTCCGCGTAAACTGCAAGCCGACTATAACGAGCCCACATATGGCATGGGCTCACTGTATTTTTACACTTCAGTACCTTGTCTAGTTCCTTCTCAGCTACCCTACCAAGTCCTAGTCTTCTGCTTTCTTGACTGCAATCTCCATTTTGATTAATGATTAAGATAAAGTATGGGAAATCCCGAACTATTTGAATGCCTTATTTGTCTAGTTATGTAAATAATCTGTGGTCATTATTTTTATTTTCTCAATGTTCAGATATAAACCAGCATTTGCACTTTTTTCCTTGACTTTCTTTAGTAATTCTTCCAAGTCTTTATTATTTTTTGCTAGTATTATGGTGTCATCTGCCTGTCTTAGATCATTGATGTTCTTTCCTTCAAGTTTTATTCCTCTTTCCTCCGAGCTATACATATGTGTTCAGTGTATAAATTAAACATATAGGGTGATAAAATACAACTTTGCCTGACATCTTTGACGATCGGAAACCATTCCATATCTCCATAGTCTGTCCTGATCTTAACCTCTTGTTCTGAGTATAGGTTATGCATCAGAACAATAAAACATTGTGACACAACAATTTATTTAAAATTAATTTCTTTACGATTGAGAGTAATGCAATGGGCCTATGGTTACTGCATTCCCTGGTGTTCCCTTTTTGGGGATTGCAATGTATATTGAGCATTTCCAATCTGTGGGTCACTCTTTTGTTTTCTGTATTTGCTGACAAACTTTAGTTAGAACTTGATTAGTTTCTTCCTGAAGCAGCTCTATTGGTATGCCATGTTTTCTTGGTAATTTATTTCTCCTAAGTGCTCTCAGTGCAGTTTCCATTTGACTTTCTGAAATTGTAGGTTCAACTTCAGATGATTCTTCTTTGAATGAATTTGCCATCATTTCATCTTTTATATAGTTCTTTAATATATTGTTTCCACTGGCTTTTTATGAGTACTTGTAATGTTGGTCATATAATATTCCCACTCTTGGTTTAAATTCCCTTTAATTTCTCAGATCTTGTGGAAAAGGTGCCTTCTTCTTCCTTTTTTATTGTAATCATCTATTTCTCTGTATTGATTATGATAGTAGTTCTCTTCATCACTGAGCATAAGTCACTGAACAGTTGCATTCAGGATTCTAGCAAGTATGGGGAAGCTGCTGAGGGGGACGGGAGCAGAAGCCCACCCTGCCCCACCACTGCTTGCTCCTCATGGTTTTGTTACCAGCCTGGCTCCCTCCCTGGGGAGACAGCTGGGCTAGTGATGAAACCACAGGGGGGCATGCTCACCCTTCTGCTGCCCTCACTGATTCCCTCCAATCTGGTATGGGGGGGGGGGCTGTCGAGGAGGGTGGTGGCAGTGGCCTACCCCACTCTCCATTGTTCACCCCTTGTGGCTTTGTTGGGGAGCCGAGCCAGCACCAAAGCCACAAGGTACATTCTTGCCCTTCAGCTAGTGCCTTGGCTCCCTTCCTGGGAAGGGAGCCAGATGGAAACAAAGCTACAAGGGGAACACTTGGCCCTCCATTACAGCAGTAGGACGACACCACCATGGTATCATCCCTCCTGTGGAGTGTCACACCTCACACCCATCCAATGACGCCACTGGCTCTGACACTATTTTTGTCACCTTTTATTTTTGTTTCTCATCTGTTCTTAACTACTTGAAGAGTTTAATTTGCAGATAGTGTCTTTTTGCATTATTCCCTGACATTCCCTGGCTTCAGTCCAGAGTTCTTTTTGCTCTTGGTCAATTAGGCTTAATACTACAAATCTATTTTTTGCATAATCTTTAAATTCTATGGGGATGTTCTTTAGGTTGTATTTTGGCATGATGGTTGGTTTAGTGTTCTTCCTTCACTTTAAATCTGTGCTAAAATCTGCTCCTGGTTTTGTTTTTATAGAGAGAATTGACAACTTCCATCTTCTGCTTTCAATTATGTAGTCTATTTGATTTCTATATTGTCCAGCAGGTGATGTCCATATTTACAGTAGCCTCTTTGGTTGCTTGAAGAATGTGTTTGTGATGAAAAAATTGTTGGTCTCACAAAATTCAGTCAGGATCTCTTCTTCTTTGTTTCTTAATCTAGGACAAATTTTCCTACCATATTTGATTCTGCTCTGTTTCCTACTTTTGCATTCCAGTTGTCTACAATTAACAAGTCCTGTTTGGATATGTGGTCAATTTCCTCCTGGACTCCAGCATAGAATCTTTCAGTTTCTTCTGCCTCTGTAGTTGAAGCTTGGATTATAGTTGTACTGATAGGTTTTCCCTGAAATCTAACTGATATTATTTAGTCAGATTTTGTGTTATATCCATTGGCTGCATTTGCTACATCTCTCCTTGTTATTAATGCTACCCCATTTCTTCCTAGATTTTCATTTTCTGAGAAGATGTGTAATGTGTAATGATCTGATTCAAAATTTTCCATTCCTATCCTGTTTAGCTCCCTCACCCCAAGTATTGCAATGCTTATACATTCCATTTCTTGTTTTACTCTTTCTAGGTTCCCTTGATTCATGCTGTTCACATGCCAGGTTCCTATATGTATTGTGCAGCTTCTGTCTTTCTTTTAACCTCTGAACACATCAACAGCTGACTGTCCTTTCAGTTTGAATCCAGGTGCATAATTAGCCACAGTGCTACTTGATGAATGTCTATTGACCTGGGAGTTTGGTCTTCTGACATTGTCTCTTGTTTGATTGCAAAGAAAGCTGGTAGTTACAGTCGAACAACATGTAGACAGCCACATCATTCCCAACTCTGCTATAAATTTATGAATTTTGAAAAACCCATGGTGTTTGTCCAATTCCATTTGATAGTTTTCATATGTGTCTAGGATACTTGCTATATTTTTACAGATGTTTGCTGTGTTCTAATGGGGTTATTTTCTGTTTTACATATTCAGCTTTCCATAGTCTATAATTTCTTTCTTATCACCTAGTGAGCCCTGGTGGGTTGTGATTGCTTAAAGTTCCTCAGAGACAGCAAGCATGCCATTTGTTTAACAACCTCCAATCTAACAATCCCTTGGCACAGGAAAAGAGGAAGGGATGTTGAGAAATGCTGGTTCTGGGTAGACATCAAAGCCTTGGTTCTTTTGGCATTATCAGTTTGATTTTGAAACAGCCTCTCAAGTCTATTGTTCACAAACGGAAACTCCAAACCAAAAGTTTAAACATTAAATGAAAGGAAATACATTCTGAAGCTGCCTCCAGATTTCAGCAAACACAAAGGATAAATGACATGCTCACTTGAACATAGTACCACCCCCTATTTTATTTCTTAAAGGCCAAGAAGGGAAAGGGAGAATTGAAAGGGGCATAGGAGGGAGGTGGCACTGTACCTGATTTTCTGTCCCTTCTGCATTGGTTGGATGGCCCTCCCCTCCCATACTACTGACGAGAAAAGTAGCTAACCCTCCTTCCTTTTTTGAAAGGATCAGTCTGCTCTGGAGGATAGATATGGATTATTTTATTTCAAGTATACAATTCTGTCCTATCTTGCAACTTCAGGATAAGAAATGGCAAACAACAACAACAACAACAACAATGAAAAAGAATGTGAATTGTTTGAAAAACATCCTTCATCACCTAAGCCAAAAGGATTTGCCATAATTTTGTTTCAATAACATAAAGTAGTTCCAAAAACAGCAACAACTCACCCCTAAGATAATACTGATTTAATCCTGACTCATATGCATCTGAAACCTGTCAAAATTGATGAGTCTTTATTCAGAGTTTGGAAAAGTCATTATCATTATCATTTGGACTTCGGCTTCTTAAATCTCCCGGCCAGCATGGCTACTACCAAATTTTGGGAGTTGTAGTTCCATAAAGTAACTTTCCCAAGCTCTAAACTTTTAATTCTTTAAAAATGCTCAAAACTAAAAGAATACAAATCTTTAGCTGTGTGACAGCCACTAGGAATATCAATGGGACCCCACAACTGTAGTCATTGCTGCCAGTTTCCTACAGAAAGTGAGTCTAACTCTAGGGACCCAAAAATAATTGGGATCAAAGCTGATTTAATGCAATCCGTGTGGGGCTTCCTTTGAAGGGACTGCCAAGTTATTTTAGCTGCTCCAGAGCTGGTTATCTGAAGTATATTACTCTCTGTTAAAATCATGTCACTGCCTTCTGGTCAGTTTTTTAAAAAGTCCAACTCAAAGTATTCAATATTTATTTAGCATTTTATTTAAAATACGTATATTGTGCCTTTTGTAAGAGTTCAGGGCAGACTATGGCAGAGTACAAAAAGAATAAAAAATACAATAACATGGAATGACAATATAAAGAATAATTAGAACAATGATTAGTAAAGAAAAAATGGAAGACAGATGCACCCAAAGCCTGCTGATAAAAGCAAACAAAACATGTCATTAACTACCATCAACTTGACTTGTAGCTCACTATGGGCCAGTACAGACCGGCCCTTTCCGACGCCCTCGTCACGTGCTAGGGTTGCCTCTGGGTGGCACTTCCAGACGTCCCTCAACCCTAGAACGTGATGAGGGCATCAAAATGGAGACGCCCTGTACACATGGATGCCGCCATTGTTATGCAAGCACCATGTGGCATCCGCATGGTGCTTATGCGCCTATGACTGAGAATTTTCCAAGTCATCCTGTTATCAGCAGCCCTGCTCAGGTCTTGCAAATTCAGAGCCATAGCTTCCTTGATTGAATCTGTCCACCTGTAGTGCAGTCTCCCTCTTTTCTTATTACCTTCCCCTTTACCTAGCATTATTGTCTTTTTTATTAAGCCATGTCTTTTTGTGATATGTCCAAAGAATGACAGTCTCAGTTTAGTCATCGTGGCTGAAACTAGCAGGTATAAACAACTAGATCAATTTTAGTGAAGATATTAAAGGGCAAAGTTCTTCCTAAAAATAAGATTTCTCACTCTGCAGCAGTAGACCATCAGAGAAAGTACAAGGTGGATCACCCTAGAAATGTGGTTAATCTTTGACAGCAGTTGTAATTCACCACTAGTAAGTAAGTAAGTAATTAAAATTTTTATTCGGCCACTAGTAAATTTTAAAGTCTACTGCTCAGCTTGACAGTCCCATCATGAAAATCTCTATAGCTTCATCATCAAAGAGATTGTAATAAGCTTTATTTTATAATAAGCAAAGGTGACTGTGCTGATTCATACCAGTGGTGGACAGCTATGGGAAGCTTGGGGGCCTTGAAGAGCTGCACCTTTCCACCACATTTGTTGTTGTTTGTTGTTAACCGCATTTGAGTTGATCTCAGCTCATGGCAACCCTGTGCATAAGACATCTCCAAAACTCTCTGTCCTCCGCTACTCTGCTTAGTTCCTGTAAAATCATACATGTGACCTCCTTAATAGGCTCCATCCACCTAGCATGCAGATTTCCTCTCTTTTTAATTCCTCCACCTTTCCTAGCATTATTGTCTTTCCCAATGAGTCATACCTTCTCATGATGTGGCAAAAATATGACAGCCTCAATTTAATCATCTTGGCTTCCAGGGAGATTTCCGGATAGATACGTTCTACAACCTTTTTTTTGGGGGGGGGGGGTCTTTTTGGCTGTAGCGTCCACAGTATCCTCAGTACTTTTCTCCAGCGCCACATCTCGAATGAATTAATTTTCTTCTTATCCGCTTTCTTAATTGTCCAGCTCTGACATTCATACATGGTAATAGGGAATACAATGGCTTGTACAATTAAATTTTAGTACTCAGCTATATATAATTGCTCTTTACAATCTTTTCTAGTTCTTTCATAGCTGCCCTCCCCATTCCTAGTCTGCTTCTGATTTCTTGACTGAAGTCCCCATTCTGATCAATGTTTGATCCAAGCTATGGAAACACTTTTACTATTCCCATTTCCTCATTGTCTAGGTTGAATTTATGTAGATCCTCTGTAGTCACTATTATTTCTAATCTGTTGGCCACTATTTTGTTTTCCATATCTGTTGACATGTGTTAGATAGCATTTGAGTTGAATCTGTCAGTGTGGATTGTAGCAGTTCGATTGGAATATCATCTATTCCTGGTGGTTTATTTCCCTCCATTTCTCTTATTGCAGCTACATCTCCCTGTTAAAAAAAGGGGAGGAGGGGAGGGGAGGGGTTTCCCAAATGCCAAATATCATCTAGTGAGTGTGGGTGCATTTTTGTCATGGATTTGGCCTCTCTGGTTCACTTTAGGCTCAGGAGAAGCCTTACAGGACCAGGGAACCTGTGTCCTCCAAGAGCCTTCTTTTTGTACAGTGCACCCATGCCAACTGTGGGTTTGCCATCTGCAGTTTGAGCATTCACCTGGATGGCAGGTCCTGGCTTTTTCAATGAGTGCGCGCACTCACAGTAGTACGAGGGGGAGTGCACACCCATTGAAAAGAACAGGACTTAAAGTCCCACATTTTTTGCTATCCACAGGTGGAGTGTGTCCAGAATGGCCAATGGCAGGGAGTGATGGGTGTTGGAGTCCAATAACGCCTGAAGGACTCCTTGTTGTCCACCCTAGCATAGTCCACCAGACCAGTTTACCAGTGGATTTACTGGTTCTGATGTCTACCTATCAATCATGTAGACTTGTGTGGAACTGTTCAGGCACACACTGCTGCCTCTGTACTCTGTAAGGATCAGTTTTATTCCAGGCATTCATCCTACCTAAGAGGATTTAAGCCAAAGTGATGAAAGCAGTTGATGCACTTCCCCAGAACTCCCACCATGATATCCCAGTAATCTATGCTTAATGATGAATGTAGGTGAGATATATACTGGCTGTATGCCAGAGGTCTAATCTCTTCTTTCCTACTTTCACCACTAGGTCAGAGGTCCCAGATCTTTATTCTGCAGAAGAAGATGGTGATATGCAGTTCAGGGAAATTTAATTGTGAAAGCTTGAAAAACAACACCCTCCCAAAACACAAATATTTCCAATTGGAGTGCTGAGTAAATCCACTTTGTTTTAACTACCTCCAATTCATGTGTTTCTTTGTGTTCCCTTTATAATAATAATTTATGATTTATGTTCTGTGAGAGATTAGTTTTGCCTTCCCAGCACAGTATTTTATTGAGTAAAGCTTTAGCTTTAAAGAAAGCACGTGTTCCCTCTGCTTTGTTTTTTTGTACATATCAGCTTAGAAGGAGTATCTGGTTTTCAATGAAGCCCTGCATCAAACTTAGTTTTCCAGCTGTGTTGACTAAGGCCCAAGAACGTCAAATATGTAGCCTGAAACAATACAATGAATCAGTAGTTCAGTTTGGGATTAGAACCCTGATCAGCTTGGCTTTGAATAGTTTCAGACCACTTAAACTAATATGAATCATATTTAGAAGGATAAACATAGGTTTTATTTGTATAAAACATAATAAAAAATGACATTCCAAGCTGGCCTCTTTCTCATGTTTTAGGCTTCATTAAGATTCATGCTCCCACATCCAAACATCATTGTTTTCCCATAAACATTGCTAATTCTTGAATTTTCCTGAAGGTGATCAGTTTTCTCAATCCCATTTTACTATCTGTAGTACAGCATTCTTGATAACTTCCCAGATTTCCCAAGAAGATAGGCCAGGTGGGAACTGCGTGGCAATAGGAATGCAATTTTTGTCTTCTTTTGTTAGCAAGGGACAGTGGCTAGTTACAACCTAATATTTGTTCTGCTATCATAAATTATTAGGATCAAGGATACCAACAGTTATAGTTCTTGAGTGATGGGTATGCACTTATGAATGAGGGACCTTTGAACCTCTAGAGGTTTTAGTCTATGACTCCCACCATTGGTCCTGCTGCACATAGCTGATGGAAACTGTAGACCAACACATCTGAAATATCAAAGATTGCCCACACCCACTCTAAGAACTCTAAGACCTGAGTTGAAGTGGTTCCTGAAACTCTGCTTGTCTATACAGGGATCTTCTAAAGGCTTTTCTTACTAATGACTTATTATCTTTAATTCATCTCAAACAGGCTTCACTTTGTCTTCCTTTTTTACTAGCTCTTCTTCTAACTACATGTAGTATAGTACCCTAGGGTCTTCACAGCCAGCCGCCAGTAGTTTTGCCAGGTCAACAGCATCCCAATCCCCGTGAGTTTAGGGCCAAAACCTGAGACTAGGGGACTGGCTTTTATGATGTAAAGTCAAGGCAGTCAGAAGTTGGAAGGTGGGTTATAACTGCTTTTGGACAAGCTGATCGTGAAAATAGGCATGAGGGCAGTTTAGGTAAATCAGCAAAATATGTGAACGCAACCCAGCTAACCTGATAATCCACGGCCAGGGAAGGGTGGATATGAGGGAAAGCCTGAACATTTCTGGTGGAAAGGCAAGAAGCACAATCTGTCCTCTGCTGCTGGTCCTTCTATGCTGCCACATCTTCTAGGGCTTCTTTTGTACATGATATGTAAAGAGGCAGTGTGGCATAGTGGTTTGGACATTGGACTATGACTCTGGAAACCAGGGTTGGAATCCTTGTTCAGCCATAGAAACCCACTGAGTGACCTTGTGCAGGCCACACTCTCTCAGCCTTGGAGGAAGGCAAAGGCAAGCTCCCTCTGAATAATTCTTGCCATTCTGTCTCCCATGCAGTTTACATGAAGCCACTGGGCGAGATCATCCGGAGACATGGGGTGGGGTGTTATCAGTATGCTGATGACACCCAAATTTGTTTCTCCATGTCTTGGACTGCTTCAGTGACTAAGGATGGCATCTCTCCTCTGAATGGCTGTCTGAGGGCGGTAATAGACTAGATGAGGTAAAATAGACTTAAGCTGAATCCTAATAAGACGGAGGTACTCACTATAGGTAACTCTAAGCCAGGTATGGAGATAAGTTCATCAGTCCTGGGTGGGGTCACATTTCCCCTAAAGGACTGTGTTCGCAGCTTGGGGGTGCTTCTGGACTCGATGCTCCAGTTGTCAGCCCAGATAGACGCGACGGCCAGGAGTGTCTGTTATCAGCTTTGGCTAATATGCCAGCTGCGGCCCTATCTGTAACTGGGAGACCTAGAAAGGATAGTACATTCACTGGTAACCTCTCTTCTTGATTTCTGCAATGTGCTCTACATGCCAAGTTGGGAAGCTTCAATTGATTCAAAATATGGCAGCCAGATTGGTTGCGGGAAAATCTAGATTTGACCAAATAACACCTATTCTAAAATCTTTACACTGGCTACCTCTCAGCTTCCAGGCACAGTACAAGGTGTTGGTTATTACCTTTAAAGCCTTACATGGCTTGGGTCCAGCTTATTTGAGGGAACGTCTCCTCCCATATAATCCTTCCTGCACACTCAAGTCCTCTGGGAAGAACCTATTACAGCCAAAGAAGACCAGGTTGATTGCAACTTCCCAGAGGACCTTTTCAACTGCCGCTCCAAAAATTTGGAATGACATGCCAGAGGAGATCTGTCTGATTACATCTCTTGATGCCTTTAAAAAGGCGATCAAGATGGATCTTTTCCAGACTGATGCCCCCCTTCAAAATGAAGAACTGTCCCACCTGCCCGAATTCAATTTGCCTCCATGTTATTTTATATGTTTTTATTATTGTAAGGTTTTTAGTATTACTTGTAAAGAGGGTGGGTTAGAGAGTTGGGGGATTGGGAATTGTTTTGGTTTTTTTTAATAATTGTATTTTGCTCTGCTGTTACTCGCCTCGATCTGCACGGAGAGGTGGGATAGAAATAAATATTTTACTATTATTATTATTATTATTATTATTATTATTATTATTAAAACCCCTTGCTGGGATTGCCTTAGGATCACCATAAGTCAGAAACAAAAGCACATAACGACATGTAGCATGGTTTCCCAGGTCCAGCCCTGCTACTGGGTTTATGGAAGTCTCATCACTAGACTTCCGGGAGTCCTTCCCAACCCCCTTCCTGATGTACAGATGCCAGGTCTTGAACACCAAGAAATCTCCTAAGTCTTGATGCCAGTGCACTGCTCTCTGCCTTTCTTCAAATGGCACAATGGGACCAAATGCATGTACCGCCAGGTCCCCTCTCTTTTTTTCTTGCTTTTCAGTTCACCAACATAATACACACTTTGTTACCCCAAGGTCTAGCCCTCTGCAGCCCTTCTCTTTTTGAATATCAAGTTTCAGGCATGTAGCCAAGAATGCTCCCCCAATGCAGGAAACTAGCCATGATATAAGGAGATTTGAATGGCTCAGCATGGAGAAAGTTCAAGATCACATGGCCAGGATAGATCAGTCAAGATCAGAATCTGTATAATCCCTTTATTGATAGGAGTGATGGTGAGTGATAGACCTTGTGCTTTCAAATGAACAGAAACCAAGTGTACAGTTCCCACTGGAAAAGATACACTATTATCCAGAGATATGTGCTGTCATTTCCTTTTGTATTTTCTGCTTTGCAGTTGGCCCAATAATGGTACCATTGCTTTGTGGGTTTGTTATTTTGTTGTATTTTGCTACATGGCCAACATGGCTACACCTAATGTTTCCTGGATTTGAAGACACCCAATTTAGCTGCAGCAGGGAAAGCTTAAAACAAGAGAGATCCAAATGACTGGAACTCCTCTTTCACTGGACTGCAATTGGCAAGTTTTACCTAAAGAGCACTTCACGGAAAACCAGATGCTCTTTCTAAGCTGATATGTACACTAGGTTGGAAGTGTGATTAGGGGATGTATGTTTTGAGTAGAATCAGAGAAGGCTTGAGGGTAAGGGAGGACCCAGTTAATGAGGTTTAGAAGCAAGCATTGAAAACAAAAGCAAATTATGAGTAAAAGGAAAGCCTCAAGCAAGGCATGCATGCTAGCACTAGTATCTGAAAAGCAATTAAAATTTTACCAACCATTTTTAACATTAACTAAGTGTTGCAGCTACTATTCTTTACAGCTGAGAATCTGGGATCCAGTGGGAAATGGACTCTGAATTTGTGTACACTTCCAGAGTGAAAGGAGAACCAGCTTCTTTCATGGGCCCTAGAAGCAAGGGTATGACAAAAATGCAATAGTCAAAAAGCAAGGGAGCTACCTGAAGCAGCAGATTTTGAATATCAAGAAAGAGCAACAAATTGTTAGTTT
The DNA here is from genome assembly GCF_019175285.1 of Sceloporus undulatus. Taxonomy (NCBI): domain Eukaryota; kingdom Metazoa; phylum Chordata; class Lepidosauria; order Squamata; family Phrynosomatidae; genus Sceloporus; species Sceloporus undulatus. The sequence goes on along the minus strand of NC_056525.1, from coordinate 189,878,923 downwards.
CTTTGTTATTATGGTATTGCTATTTTTGGGGTGGGAAGAGGTGCTTATTGAGTTGTCTGGCCTTGTGCATCATGCATCTTGACTTACATAGTCAAATTTGGAAAGATAGGGTACCTATAAGTGTTCTGCCTCAGGCAGTAAAATGTTTTAGGTCACTCCTATACAATATGGTAACACATAAACAATACACATGGGATAATCTTTTAATAGGCAACCTTATTTCTAATTGGCCATGTGAAGATTTATTTAATTAACAAGAACGAAGTAAAATGATATACTTTTTTCAAAGGCTTGATGAAAGAAAACAATATCAGGGGCTTGCTATGAATTTGGTTTTCTTGAAAAGAAGAATTTGGAAAATTTACAAAGCTCAGTAACCTTTTGATTTGATTTAATTTAAAAACAAAAATGTCATGCTCTGGAAAAAAAATCTGTAAGATAAAGGAAGTTAATTCCTTTTGAACAGAACTTGAGGAAATAGCAGGGTTTCTTTTTACTCTTGAAGGGATTTAAGTATATTAGTATTCTTGATTTTAAAATATGCATGTATTTGTATAAATGGTAACATTTTCTGTTCAGTCAAAATCTGTGGGGTTGAAGACATATGTATCTATTTAGTCTAAGATGACATGCTGCATTGTTCTAGGATGAGAAAAATTAAAAAGGCATCCCTTAGATCTTTTGTCCTTTTCTGAAGCAAAATCCCATGGCAGCCATCAAAGCTGAATGTATTCTTAAAATAACAATTCACCAACCAAAACTATGTGACGCATTCAACTTCAAAATGGTCACTTAGGATGTTCTTGTCTCCTCCCAACCCCCTGCCACAAGAAATACAATGTGGATGGCACTAACTGGTACACCACACAGGAAGGGATGGGTGAGAATGTGTGTCAGAGGATGTGCCGTCATTGTGGAAAGCAGGATTTGCCTCCCACATAGTGTGAGAGTCAATGTGTTTATTTGTGTGGGTGGTGGGAATGAACACAGAAAATGAGAGCCATAAAAAAGAGAAAAAAAATCTGGGTTTCTTCATGAGAAAATAAATCCCCAAGTTAGCATGATACCTGCAACATTCACAGGGTCAACAAAGTCCCAAAAGGAGATTCTAAAAGGAACCAACAAGTGTCATAAGTATTCTCAGTCACACAGGCCACTACAGTCACAGCTGTCTCGCAGTGGATGCGCCATCGGCGTTTGAAGCTCAACATGTCCAAGACGGAGCTTCTTGTCTTTCCTCCTAAGCCCACCCTTCAACACTCCTTTTCTGTCTCTGTGGACAACATTTCTATTCAACCAGTCCAGCAAGCCCGCAGTCTTGGTTTTATCTTTGATTCTTCTCTGTCGTGTATCCCTCAGATCCAGACCACAGCCAAGGCTTGTAGATTCTTTTTATACAATATTGCCAAAATCCAACCATATCTCTCTGCCTCTACTGCCAAGATCCTGGTTCATCCCCTTGTGGTCTCACGACTCAATTACTGCAACATCCTCCTGGCTGGGCTTCCTCTCTCTCACCTCCGTCCTTTAATTTCTGTCCAGCATTCAGCTGCACTCATTATCACATCCACCCACCGCTCTGACCACATCTCTCCTGTGTTGGCATCCCTTCACTGGCTCCCACTCCCTTTCTGCATTCAGTATAAGCTCCTGCTGTCAACGTTTAAAGCCCTCCATGGGCTGGCCCCTCCCTACTTATCAGACCTTATTTCCCCTCACCTTCCCACTAGGGCCCTCCGTTCTGGTAGTCAAGGTCTGCTGTCCCAGCCCAGGATTTCCTCTGCCCCATCTCGGATTCGCCCCCTTTCACTTGCTGCCCCTCACTCCTGGAACCTTCTTCCCCCACAAACAAGAGCCATCACTTCCTTAACCAGCTTCAAAACGGAGCTGAAGACCATCCTGTTCAGAGAAGCGTTCCCAGGCATTGCATAATTGTCACTTGCTATTTGATGTTCTTTTGTTGTCTGTTTTATTGAATCATTTCCTGTATTGCTATGTATTTTATATGTATTATCTTACTAGACAGGCCCCTTCCCCACCACCACTCCCTTCTCCTTCTGTGTCGTGTCTTTTTAGATTGTAAGCCTGAGGGCAGGGAACCATCCAATTAAAAAGATTGTATGTACAGCGCTGTGTAAATTTACAGCACTTTATAAATAAAGGTTAATAATAATAATAATACCATGTCCTGAGGAGGGCAACCAAAATGGTGAAAGGTCTGGAAACAATGTCCTATGAGGAGCGGCTTAAGAAGCTGGGTATATTTAGCCTGGGGAAGAGGAGGTTAAGAGGTGACATGTTAGCAATGTTTAAGTATCTGAAGGGATGGAGCAAGCTTCTTTTCTGCTGCTCCATAATCTCTTCCAACTCTATGATTATATGAACAAAACAGGGCCAGCCCTGCTGTTGTCAGTTTTCAAGTATGTTTGATTTAACTGTTGTAATCCACCTTGAGTCTCAAACTGGCAAAAGTCAGGATGGTGGTGGTGGTGGTGGTGGTGATGATGATGGTTCTATGAACATTCTGTGTCTAAGTGAATATTAGAGTTTGTTTTAATGTTTTTGGTTACTTCCCCTAGTTAATTTGAAAATACACTTTAAGGCCTTTCTGAAGGGATTCTGCATGGAGTTTGTCTAGATTTAGGTCATTCTCTTATAAAGAATTTAAAAAGAAAAAGCAATGCATGCACCCCAAATTATTTGTAAACATTGTAACAAGTAATAGCTACAAATTACTTTTTCATAAGCATTGTCACAAGAAGGACACATTACTTTTAAAATGTTGCTTTCTAAACTCTGGGTTTAAACAGACTTGAAGTTAAACACTTGGCCCTTGGTATCCATGGATTCCTTTTCTATGGATTCAACCATCCATGGCTTGAAAATATTTTTTAAAAATCCAAAAAGGAAACCTTGATTTTGCCATTATAAATAACGGACACCATTTCACTATGCCATTTTATTTAATGGGACTTGAGTGTCCACAGATTTTGGTATCCATGGGAGATACTGGATATCAAGGTCCCACTGTATTCTGTTATGCATAAGCCTACAAACCTTCAGTCTAGACAATTGGGTTGTGAACTATTTGAAAAACCCTGTATCCCCATAATGAACTTTCAAGGACTCTTAAGATTTTTAGAGAGAGGCTTTCTCCCACCACCATCGCGGGCTTGCTTGGTGAAGATGCAAGAGAGAGCCTTCTCAGTGGCTGCTCCTACCCTCTGGAATTCCCTTCTGCAGGAGGCTAGGCTGTCCCAGTCCCTGCCTTCCTTTTAAAGGCAAAAACTTTGATTCAGCAGGCTTTTAATATGAATTTTATGGGGATGCTATAATTCGAGAGGCAAATTGAAGGCGCGCGCACACACACACACACACACACACACACACACACTTACTTCATTTGTGCCCATTGGCTACAACTGCTTCTTTCCTGCAAACTCACCATGGGCTAGCAGCCAACGGGTTGCAGAATTGACATTCTGGCTTTCATTTTAAAAAGCCTCAGCTCCAGTGTGGAAAATCAGCAGAGCTAGTCTGTATTACAGGCATTTTTATCTGTTGTACACCATGGCTTAAGTTTGTAGATTCTGCTGCCAGTCTGGTTTGCCTGCCTGGAATTTCCCCAATTTAAATAGTAATTGGCCTTGTTGCTAGGCTAAAGGAGTTTACGCAGCTGTAATGTGTGTTGTCATTGACACTTTGCCCAGCTCTCCTTGGTATCGCATAAGTCCTGTAATTCTAACGGTAAAGGGGGAAACATCCAGAGCTTTGGGGGCTGCATGTGTCCTTGTAGATTTCAGAGGGCCACACATGTCCCCAACCCCCTATGTCCTGAACATACACACAACTCATTTTTGCTTCCAAACAGCCAATCACAACAGCTAGGGAGTGAGATTAGCCATCTTCTCTCCCCCATTAACCCCACCATTTGTTTTAAGCTCTTTGGTTATTTTTCCTCAGAAAGACCAGGACTGGATAGAGTCTTCCCATTTTAGATAAAACCTCCTATGAACCTAAGGGAAGTAAAATGAAAATGGTGCCAATTCCTCCCCGAGGATGCAATGGGATATTTGGGGGAAAGGTTTTCTAGGTGCCAACAGGCACAGCCAGTCTACTCATGCAGCTGGAGCAGCTGGTTATACAGCCATTTAAGGGCTTCATTGACCTCTCAATCCTTACCACAACACCACAGTCTTCTGTGCTGCCTGTAGCTGCTCTGGCTGCATTTTGCCTTGTCCTGCTAGCCTTGCTGAGTTTAGACCTTGGTCTGTCTCTCTCAAGACTCTGCCTCTTGCTTCTGGTTCAGTGCATCCCTGGGCTGTATTTAGTCCTAATCTGCACCCTGATTCTGCCTCTTGCCTCTGGCCCATTGAACTCTTGGAACTCTGCCTTCTTGTGCTTAGATCTTCGTCTGTTTCCTGCCTTTGGCCCATCTAAGGGGCTGTACAAACAGCCACCCCTTCTTCAGCCGGATCAGGGCCATGGGAACCGCACACCACAGCCCCCCCACAGCCTTTCCAGGTTGCAACTTCTTTTTGTTCCCTGGAAAATGGCTCCTTTTTGTGCCCAGGAAAGGATGCAATGGCTGCGGCAGCACAGCTATACAGGGCTCCTTCGGTGCTGCATTATATGGATGCAGTGCAGGAGGAGCGTCGTGACACTGCATGCCATATGGAGTGGTGCATGGCATCACGGCACCCAGGGGGTGGAGTAGGGGCGTGCATCGTGTGGACGCTACTCCCCCACTCTGCCCCCATGCCAGTCTTAACGACCAGTGTGTATAGTGCCTAAGTTTACCACCCACTGTCCTGGCCCCAGCAGCCTTGGAATCTTGGCTGCTCATGGCTCAGACCTTGGTACTCCCTTTCCTTTTGCTGCCTCACTCTCCTACTCAGCCAGTTGCCAAGTCAGACTCTTTCTGGGTCTGGGCGGGTGAGTGGGCAAGGCAGTGGGAGGGAAAGGAGAATGGGATAGTCTGCTGCTGCCACTGCTACTGCCAGCCAACAGTTCTTTTCAGTCCATGCTGGCGATACTATGAGTTATCACACCAGGTGACATCAACACTAGTGTCACCACTGCTCTTGTGGATAGCAATCCCTCAACAATAAATTGAGAAGGGTTCTAGGGACATTTTTACTGGCCCAATTCAGAGCATGTTCAGCAGTAGTAGTTGACCACAAGAGTGGGATAAATCCAAACTGGATCATTTATGCCCATGCAGAAAATCCAGAGCATTCCTATTTTTGGTCAGGGAAAATAAGAAACAAACTTGGAGTCTAACAGACGTATGGTAACGTTGTGTGAAAAGCAACCACCACAGCTGGCTATGTTGTAGTGGTTGAGCTGGAGGTGGAGCGCCTTCAAGTCATTTCCCATTTATGGTGACCCTAAGGCAAGCCTCTCATGGGGTTTTCTGGGGCTGAGAATGTGTGATGTGCCCAAGGTTACCCAGTGGATTTCCATTATGAGTGTGAAATTGAACCCTGATCTCCAGACTAGTAGTCCAATGCTCAAACCACTGCATCACATTGGCTACAGCCAATTGCTCTTCCTGAGTAAAGCCTGCATGTACAAGCCCTAATTGTTGTTAATCATTTCTTCTGCCAACTGCATACCCTATCCAAATTAAAGGCTAAATATCTCACAAAACTACAAATCTCAGAATTCCATAGTCTTGAGCCCTGGCAGTTAAAGTGGTGTCAAACCGCATTATTTCTGCACTGCAGATGCTACTCTCACCACTACGTTCCCTTTTACACCACCAGTTATCATGCCAGATTCTATTTTATCATGATACACACACACACTATACACAGTGTGGTGTAATGGTTTGAGTGCAACTCTGGAGATCAGGGTTCAAATCCTGGCTTGGCCATGGAAACCACTGGGTGACCTGGGGCAAGTCACTCTTGGCCATGCCAACCCCCCTCTGAAGAAACCTGCCAAGAAACTCCTATGAGTTCACCTTTGGGTCGCTATAAGTCAAAAATGACTTGGAGGAATACAACAGCAACATTTTTTTTTCTAGCTACGATGGAAACATTCTGTGGAATTCTTGGGTTTATTCTGGCTGAGAATTATAAATGCCTCTCCCTAAACTGCAAATACCAGGATGCTGTAGGATACTGCCATGGCAGTTAAAGTGGACTGATAGCACTGTAACTGTAGAGTGTGGCAGGAACCTGAATCTCAATTTAGGGGAAAGAAGGGAGAATATGGCAGAGGATACTTATTTAAATTAATCCTCAAAAGAAATCCACTAATATTACACCAAGAATTATTGCCCAGTTATCTGATGGAAAGTGGAATTAACTTGATGCTGAATAAAAAAAAGATATATCTGTGCAGCACAAAATAGGCATTTTCTGTCCAACTTTAGTCTGAATAAGGTTGTTCCAGGAGATAGAGGTTGCTATATGGAATTTCACACTGAATCACTGAGCAATTCACCATCAAAAAGGTGGTACAGTTCTTTCTCCTTTTCATTTTTACTAAAGTAAATTTCCAGTGAGTGATGATGTGGCTGATTCCACTGGTGGGCTGATGTCAAGACTGAGACCTCATAACTGGTTTGTATTCTCTTACAGCAAAATTGTACAATGACAGGGCCTCTTATACTTTTTTTTTGCTTCTTACCCACTATTTAGCCATAGCTTGTGAAAATGATTTTTTTTTACTGTAGTGCCCAGAATCCCCCAGCTCAATTGGCTTAGGCAAATTGACTGGAGGATTATGAGAGTTGTAGTTCAAAAACTGATCTCTCCAAGCTCTGTATTTGTTATGAACAGAGCTGGAACAAAGACATGATAAGATCAGACTTAAAAGGTTATGGTAGAACCACCCTCCCTTCACTCTGCTCCCAACATTTGATATTTTCAGGCATGCTTACCCACAATAGTGTGAATAAAAATCTATGAACAAAACCAATTTATGTACAAAAGCAATGTGCAGAGAAATATATTTCATGTTAATAGATAAGCATCTGCCATGCGTTTTTTGGAAGCATTCATCATTAAGTGGTAAGTTACTTGTTATCAAGTCACCTTTGGAGGCTACTAACATGAATGTATCTGTCACTGTATGCCTTCAAGTTGTTTCCGATGACCCTAGGGTGAACTTATCACAAGGTTTGCTTCAGAAGGGATTTGCCATTGCTGTCCTCTGAGGCTGAGAGAATGTGACTCGCCCAAGGTCACCCAGGGGGTTTCATGACTGAATAGGGTTTGAATCCTGCTCTCCATGATCATAGTCCAACAGTCAAACCACTACAGAATGCTGGCTGCCACATATCAACCTCTTTTCGGCTTTGACAGACTGAAGTATTCTTTAAAAAGAGTGACAATTTGGAAAGTGAAAATCCATCCTCACAATTTGAAATCAGAAGAAGTATAGTGGTTTGCAGTGGAATCTACCCACTCTTTGACTTTTGCTATGTTACAAAAGTTAAGTAAGCAAAAGTAAACTGGTACTTGTTGGTTACAA
>NC_056525.1:189870129-189871428 GCF_019175285.1 Sceloporus undulatus | reverse complement strand
AAATAAATAAATAAATAAATAAATAAATAAATAAATAAATAAATAAATAAATCATCCCCTGAATCAATACTGTAATTGGTAGAAGCACCTTTCCAGTTGCACATCTTCCTGAGTAAAATCTCTATCAGCTTTGCACGTCTGGATCCTGAAATTTTTGTCCATTCTTTTCGGGCATATTGGCCTGTTACAGACTGCCAAAATAAAGCTGCTTCGGGTCTCTTTGGAGGTATGCTATTTAAATGATGCATGGGTCCTAAGAGTCCGGAGGTCGCGCCAAAGCCACACACCATTCCTAAGCATTGGAGTGCAGCTTTGGTGCAGTTTCCGGATTCTTAGGATGCATGCATCATTTAAACAGCATACCTCCAAAGAGACCCAAAGCAGCTTTAGTTTGGCAGTCTGTAACAGGCCATTGTTACCAAGTTTGGTTTTAATAAAATTTTGGGTACATGTGGTCTGTGCTATGACCCCTGACTGACCCCAGAAAGGACCTGCCATTAACGTCAAGGCGAGGAGACCACGTAGGCAGCTCACCTTGCAGAAGCAGAGCCCTAGAAGGAGATGGAATTGGAAATTTTCCATAGGAAGTTTGGGAGTCACCAAACCAGAATCGCCACTGCTTGCCCAAGTAAGACAATAGACTTGGCTTCTCACCTGATGAGCCAGTGATCAGCTTAACGGCTTAGTAATCAAGTCGGATGCCCCTCCGAATTGTGTCCAGACCAAAATGCATTGTGCAATACATTACTTGCTCTTGGCTTAACAAAGCCCAAGCAATCAATACCTTTGTCTAGCAAATATCCATAGCCTCTGGGTATGTTCCCCCTTATAAGAACCCTGGGTTTTCGGACCCTCCTTGTGCTAGTGCTAGTGTTGCAAGCTGGTCCACATCAGTTTGAACTCTGATCCTAGCTCCCCGGCCCTCTTCCCCCGCTCCTGCGGCCGTGATTCACTGTCCACCCAAGCTTCATCAGACTTCCCAGAGAAGACTTCTAAGGTAGTATTCCCTAGTGGTGCATCTCTTTCTCAAACCTATCTCCCGAATTTACCCATCCCCTGTTGTAGCATTGAATGTGTTTTTCTGTGTATGTTCCCCCTTTTGCTGTGTGGTTTCCCCTGTGCTTCAATAAACGTCACCCTTTTAATTGGACCTAGTTGGTATCAGCATCTCTTTCTCTTGGGGCTTGCTGGCGACCTCTGGTATACACTATTGGGACCCGATTCCGGTATGTGGTGTTGTTAGGACCACCTCTCAGCTATATTTGAGCTAATTAAAATTCCCCTAATTAGATCCTTCCT
>NC_056525.1:189797804-189870119 GCF_019175285.1 Sceloporus undulatus | reverse complement strand
ATCATCATCATCATCATCATCATCATCATCATCATCATCATCATCATCATTTTCATGTATATCCCCCAATAATGGGACTTAAGGCAGGTAACAACATTTTAAACAATGCAGGTTTCATTCTGCTGGTTTTGGATTAGGACTGATAGTGAAAACTCACTCTCAAGTGTTGCCACAGATTATCAATCGCACTGAAGTCAGGGCTTTGGCTGGAGCATTCTAAGATATTCAGGTTCATGCTTTTAAACTACTCCACTCTTACTTTGGCTGTATGTTTAAGGTTTTTGTAATAATAAATGTAATGGTGATCAGGGAAATGTTCACAGTTTGGGGGTTTATATTTATTTTTTTGTTAGATGCTTCTGCACTAGTTTATCCTGGATTTTTTAAAAAAATAGCTTCTTGAGTTTCATGATGCCGTTTGTACTGATGTGCTTCCAAAGGCCTTCTAGATACAGGTATAATGAGTGTGAGATCATACGACACTGGAAATGTACACAGTCAAATTCCACTCATATGACTCCTGGAGGCAATGAGTTACATTAGATCTTATTTAGGCATAGCAAAGGGGGTGCATACTTATGCAGCCAGCAAGTGTGAGTTTGTTGCTGTTTACTTAAACTCTGCATTTCAATAAAAATATTTTGCACTGTGACAGTGTTGAGTATCTTGTGTACATCAAATCATGCCAACATTAATTAAATCCATTTCAGTTACACAACAAAATGTAGAAAAGGCCAAAGTGTGTGTGTGAATACATAGTGCAAGGCACTGTGGAATCCAAATATGACAAATAAATTAGGAAAAAATATCATTCAAATGATTTTCCAACCTTTATCAAAGAATGCTAATGCATTTTTCAGACGAAGTGATGCAACTGCAAGATTCTGCTTTTGGTTCCATCATCCAAGCATTCAGAATTTTTTAAAAATCACATAGATGCTTAACTGATACTACACCTGGACAGAACCCCCTATTCTGTGAGGAACACGAAATGGTGCAGGAGATTTCCTAAGACATTGATGCTTGCAGAATTAGAAGGTGGCCAAAAGATTTTAGTCTTAAATTTTTTCTTCCTAATAGAAGTGTTAGGAACAACTTGCAAGTTTTTATCAGGATATTTTTTTGGTTCTTCAGTTGGTAAAGTTACTTTGGATTACATCCCTCAGTCGCCATGCCCACTAGCCATAGTGACTAGGGATTGTAGTCCAAATAATAACTTCCAGAATTTTGGTTTGTTGAGTTCATTTCCAGCCAATTGTAATTGTTGTTACTGACATTAACTTACTGCAACTCTATGAATGAGAGACCTTCAAGGTACACTATCCTCAACAGTCCTGCTCAGATCTTGCAGACTCAGGGCCATGGCTTCCTTGATTGAGTCTATCCATCTGGAATGCAGTCTTCCTCTTTTCCTACTGCCTTCTAGCTTACCATGCATTATTGTCTTTTCTATTGAGTTGTGTCTTCTTGTGATACAGCCAAAGACCTTTCCTATCATTTTGCTGTCATCACAAACACACACACAAACACAAACACAAACACACACACACACACAGATATCAGAAAGATGAAGTAAGTTGAAGCCAAGTGGTAGAATTTCAACCTTGGTGCATGATGAATGAATGAACACATATGAGGCTATGAGCAGGGATGTAGCCAGGATTTTAGGAATTGGGGGGGGGGGACTAAGTGCCACCATTATAATGGGGCTTGGGCGCGCGCGCAGCAGCACACACCATTCATTTTTCTAATGGAAGGGGGGGGTCTGGACCCAAAGAACCCCCCCCCCCTGGCTATGTCCCTGCTATGAGGTGATATACACAGTCTCACTCTGCCCCCAGTATCACAGGTTGGGTGAAGAGACCATAGTCCATACATATGTACACATTGATATACTATTTTTTCATAGGATCCTATATGCCCTTTTTTTGTTATTGTCATTAGTTCCTTCTTATTGTCCTGATTTGTGGCACCCCTCTCGGGTTTTGTTTTTTTTTAGCAAAATTTATTCAGGGGAGGTTTGCCATTGCCTTCTGTTAGAGAGCTAGAGATTGTGATCCAGTGGGTTTCCATGGCTGAATAGGAATTCTAGCCTGGTCTCCCAAAGGAGACCAATATTCGAACCACTAGACCAGGCTGGCTCCATGTATGTCTTTGCAGAAGTACAGGTTGGTGTGAGTGTAACTCTAGAGTTCATATCAGTAGGTTTATCACTGATAATATGTAGCTATTAAAAACAATCAGATAGCCCTGTTTGTGAACATTCTCTATTTTTTGTAGCCTTTTAGAAGGCTGGTGTTTGTAAAATACTCTGTTTTTTTGAACTGCAGATAACAGAAAATTCTTCCATGCACTAACTTCTGTGCTTGCTCGTGTATGATGAATGTGCTCAGCAGGAGTTAACAAATGTAATGTAAGGATCTTCTTTATTAATCTTATTGATAAATAATCTCACTCAATTTACTCAGAAGTGGAATTTATTCATTCTTCAGCTTTGCTTTGTGCAAAGAGCCTTACTGGTATTTATTGCAAATGAGGGAGTTGGTAGAATACACTAATTGTCTCTCTAGTGAGGAGAAGTCCCCTATTATTGTGCACTTTAAATCCTGCAATCATTTCTTATTTATGAATGGAGACTTGCAGTCTATAACTCAAAAGAGATAAGTGTTTGCTTCATGAATATAAGCCATTCCCATGTGCATGGAGCAATGAATAAATAGGGATTTATTGAAAGCTATTTGAATGTCCACAGCTGAGTTGGGAATTGAATCCACTGGCAGGTATGAAATATTGGTTCTACAACACTGTGTCTGGTAAAGCTGAATTCATGATTTGAACAGTTGGAAAGAAATTTAGTGAGTTAGTTTCCTCTGTTTCAGTGATTACACATGAAGTGAAAAGATGGATATACAATTATGGTACATATTTTCCCTCTGCAAAATATAGATTATAGAGGCATTACTCTCCTTAATCGCTATATGAGTATGCATTCATTCAGTTGATGAAAAGTATCCCTATAGAACAATGGTAAAGTTTAACATGACAACCCTAAGAACAGCAACAAAGTGAAGTGACTTTGAAGTTAAAAAATAGATACAGTGTCTTCGGATGGTTGCCACTGGACCTGGCCAAAATTTGAGAAATACGAAGTGGAGGCAGAAAGGGAATAAACTATAGACAAAAAGCATTCTTAGTTGATCCTCCCCCCCCCCCCAAAAAAAAACCCACAGTGAATGAAATTGCATTCCATCCTAGTAGAAGAATGTGGTGCATGATTCCCAGGTCTGAGATCAACAAACTGAGCAGAATCCAGAAGATCATTACAAACACATTTTTAAAAACCATCTCATTTACAGGATTGTACTCAAGTGACTGCTTTGGGTTATTTCACTTGCATTAAAATGTCAGATGTAAGCGATTATGACAGTTGAGAGGAATGATGGAATGCTCTGAATAGAGTCATTTAATAATTATACTTTTCTCTCTGTCTCTCTGAGAAACAAATTCCACTCCACCCCGGATGCTTTCATGCGAAACACACTGTGACTCTATGTGTCTCATATGCCATGATTTTGTTTGAAAACATCTTGGCAATATATAAAATGTGAAAATGCTTTGGGCCAGTTTACGCATTATTTGGGACTGGTACAGGTTATTTTAGTGTCTGAGATGAACAACAAGATGATGCTCCATCTCATTCAATGTACAAAAGCTGACCAGACTAGTACCAGTACATTGAAGCTCATGCAAAGGAGTTCCTCTTCAGCTTGCATGTGTGTCTGGCTACCCAGGCAGGTGATGGAATGGGACTAATATTGTGGCCTTATATCCTGGTCATCACATTTAACACGTGGAATGATTTGTAGCTGAAGGCATAACAGTTATATGACTATGACAAATGTGCTTTATCAGTGTTTTTCTTAAACTAAGGAAAGTGTTAATTATCCTTCTTCCCCTGCCACTTGTGTACCCTAAATTTTTCTCTCCCAGTGTCGCTTTTCTTTTTAATAAATGAATGAATGAATGAAAGTTTATTTCTAGACCGCTATTCCTTAAAGATCATAGCGGTTTACAAAATTTAACATCAAAAGACAATACAAAGTGAAAGCCCATAACCCGACAATAAAAAACCCACACGTTTGCATGTATTGGATTGTGATGTACAGTTAGCCACGTGGTTTTCTCACTTCAACTGATCTCAGCTATCACTGTGTAATAAACAATACTTGTATCATTATATTACTTTGGCTTTTGTTTTGTAATCAGAAATATCAGGAGAATCTGTAAGAAACATTCAATTTAGCTTACTTAACTGTTATGCATTCCATAGAATATTAAGTACATTAAATAATATTTAAATCTGCCCTTCTTAATATCATTCCTTATTAGATCGCCTACACATCTATCCTTCTAGATCTGTATTGTCTCCAACTGGCAGTACCATTCCAGCATTTCTGACAGGAGTGTTCACAGACTTGGTTAAGAAGTTACTTATGGCATTACAGCTCCCAGATTCCCCAGCTAGATTCTGGGGAAAAAAATAACACAGAGAAAAGATTCATCCTGGAAAACGTACTTTCCCCAGACCATTGGCCAAGTTGTATGAGGATTCCGTTAGCTGTAAATCCCAAAAAACCTCATTTCTTTTCTAAGTTGAGTCTTCCCCACTTCCGTGCAAAATGTATGACCCTGAGCTGGGCCTGGGATTCCTTTTCTTTTTTAAAAAAGATCAGATCAACACACATACGCCACCCGTTTAAAATCACATACATTAAGCTACACTGAATATTTTACGTATATGCACTGGAATTGCTTCTAGTCAAAAACATGTCTCAGTGAATAAGTAGAAAGAATGGAACTGAATCCATTAATGAAATGCTATAGCTAGATGAATTTGTTTGTTGATATACCAGACTCACGGAATACTCAACAATGATTGTAGCCATTCTTTTTCTAGCTCAGTGTTATTCAACATATTTATAAATGACTTGGATGAAAGAGCAGGGAGATACTTGTCAAATCTGCAGATCACACCAAACTGTTTGGAGTACTGAATATTTCAAAAGACAGAATCAGGACTGAAAATGTCATCACAAATTGTGCAATTTAACCCAAACTAACAAAATGAATGTAATCAGACATAAATGTAAAGTTCTTTATTTATTAGACCACAAGTTAAACAGGAGCCAAAGTTAGCAAAAATTCTAATTCTACTGCATTCGGATCAAGGGTAGTAATAGTATCACTCTAGTCTGCTTTGGTCCTACTTCACCTTGAATATTATGTTCAGTTCTGGGCACCACAGTTTAAGAAGAACATTGACAGGCTGGATGTAGAGGGCAACAAAAACGGTAAAGGGTTTGGAAACAAAATATAAGTTGTCTGGGTTAAGTATGTTTAGCCTGGTGAAGAGAAGACTGATAGTGATCTGATAGCCAACTTCAAATATCTGAAGGGCTGTCACATGGAAGATGGGATATTTTTTTCCCCTGTTGCTCCTGAGGGAAGGATCTGAACCGTTTTAAAAAAAGAAAATACATTAAATGAGATTCTGGATAAACATTTCCTGGTGTTTTTTATTTATTGAATTTATATTCTGAATTTCTCCCAAGATAGGGTCCAAAGCTTCTTAAGAGCTTTTTGGCAGTGGAATAGACTGGCCCAGTCAGGTGTAATCTCCTTTGTAGAAGGTTTTTGAGTAGAGATTAGATGGCCACCTCTCAAGGATCTATGATTCTATGACTACATGGTCCTTTGGGATCCCCTCAACTTCTGTGATTTTCCACATTCTGGTTCTGGGAGTGTTTGCCCTCTTATGAGTTCTTTTGAAAATATTAATTTTAAAAATGTGGGCATATTATATCTGCTAAAATCAGTCTCTTTTTATATGTCCAAAGGAGGGTGACCAAAATAGTGAAAGGTCTGGAAACTGTGTCCTATGAGGAGCAACTTAGGGAGCTGGATATGTTTAACCTGGAGAAGAGAAGGCTAAGAGATGATATGATAGCCCTGTTTAAATATTTGATGAGGTGTCTTATTGAGGATGGGGTGTTTTCTGTTGCTTCACAGGAGTTTATCACACTGGGGCTAATTTCATCATTAAAGAGAGATTACAGCGCATTTAAAGCATCCTGCAAATAAAGCAAACATTGTGAGTAATTGCGCGAATGATTATCACACGCAATTGCACAAAGTGATATAGAAAATGCATTGTCACTGAAATCCCGAAAGTAAAAAGATGTGCGTTAATGTTTCTTTGTCACCACTTTAATGGCAGATTTTATGTGATGTCATGTGAAATTGTTTCGTGTAATTACATGATTTTTCTTGAATAGTTAAGGGATAAACTCCCAATCTCCTTCATGTGATAAACTCCAGATACTAGAAAAGAGAGCAAACTATAGGAAAGGAGATTCTAGCTCAACAGTAGGAAGACCTTCCTGACAGTAGGGGCTGTTTGACAGTGGAATACTCTCTCGGGGAGTGGTGGAGTCTCCTTCTTTGGAAGTCTTTAAACAGAGGCTGGATGGCCATCTGTAGTGGGTAATTTGTGTGTTCCTGTATGGCAGAGGGTTGGACTGGATGGCCCTTGTGGTCAGTTTCAACTCTTTCATTCTATGATACAAGAGAATCAACATTTAAGCCACTTTATGATTCTATGATTCTGTGATATAATGGAATCAACATTTAAGCCACTCTGGTATCTCACATGAGTGCAGTGCCATCAGTTCTCCAGCTTGCTGGAAAGGATGTGGTTTGATGTGTTCCTATGCACCAAGAAAGTCTTGATGCATCTTGTGGGACAGGGGTTCCTTGTATTTCAGTTATAAATGAGAAGAAAAAGGAAAACAGGTTCTCTTGGCTGTGTGTGGATGAACACGTTGGCCCTCGCCTTTGTGCACTTGTTTATATGAATAGATTTGTGAAAAGCAGAAAAGAAAAATCAACTGTTCTGTGTATGTCTGTATAGCTTTATGATTATTTTTTTCATCTCAGGTATCTCAACATGCTGCACAACTACTCTTACAAAAGAGTAGTTTGTCTGAAAACATGTTCTTTGAATATGTTGTCAAATCTTTATAAATAATATTATCTTAGGGTGTGTTCACTTTTTCTTGGCTACCTTTGCTTCTCTTCCCCCATCCACTTCAAAACCATGTAGAAGAAAAGGAGAAAGAAAAACAATATTAATCTGTTTATTTTGTGAAACACCTTTGTGTCATCTCCCTTTCTGTGTCAAGTTATATGGAAGATATGAAATTACTTTTGAATGCCTGAAATGTATTTGCATTGTGAAGGAAACAGAGCTCTGGTTTATGTTTTTATTCGAATCTATAAAACACGTAGAACTCAGGTTAGTAACTGAAAATAATTGCTTTACCTTTCTCCAAACATGCGTTTGCTACAGTGTAATTTACTAAAGACACTGGGTTGAATCCAGCCTTAGTAATGTTTAACTCAGGCTACTCTAGTACTACATATGACCAGTTCTATCGTAAATCTCCCAAAGTAAAACCAAAACCAAACAGAAAAGGTGTATCAGGGAACAGGATGGAGAGGGTAGGAGAGCATCCAATGCAGAATTATGGCTGTGATCTTACTAGGGCACTATGCTGGAGTCAGAACTGTTGTGCAAGTGGTTGCACATTCTGGGGAGTTGCACATGGAACAAAGTCATGCAAGGGAAGCTCACAGATTTGGGTGGCTGGGGAGATCATTGTTTAATGAGTGATTGCAAAACCATTGTGCCTGTTGCAAAACTGGTTGCACAGTGGTTGGCTCCAATGTGCCACTGTGCTAAAAGTTTACACTATCTATGGCATATATATGTCTATTCCTGCTTCCACTCCACCAAAAGCAACTAGACTGAAGTCTGCGAAAGCTCAGGCTGCCAACTTCTTTTTTTCAGTTAGTCTCAAAGGTGCTACAAGATCTCTCACATACTGATTCTACAGACTAACACTGTTACATTTTAATACTGTGTTAAAAGGTTATAGGATCTTTACCTTAATGGCATAATCTTCCTGTACTCTGCTGCAGTCTCATGTGTTAGGAAAAATACTTTGTATCTGTTCATAATTTGTTTTCCCTCCTCACTTCATTTTGTTCTTATGAACATGGCAAACAAAGATTTTATTTGTAGGAAACTGCCTCCAAAAGGCATGTAGGCAGAGGAACTGCCCTTGTTTCCAACCACAGCAACATATGCAATAACAGAGGGAAGAACTTGGGTAGGAACTGGTAAAGGAGGCAAGAACTGCACAATCAGAAGATCTGATTAATGACCATGCCAGGCTATTATGGAATAAGCCACTTTCTGCACCAGAAGATAAATGGGCATAAATCAGATTTTAGGAATAGGAATACACAAAAGTTGTTGGCTATTCCATTTACAACATATTGCAACAGAGCCTGGGAAAGTTGCTTGTTGGATCACAACTTCCAGAGCTTCTCCCAGCCAAAGGGGATTCTGGGAGCTGTAGTCCAAAGAGTAATTTTTCCAAGCACTGGATTGCAAATACTAGAATCTTTCATCTCTTGTTTGGCTTTGATAGTGTTTGCTCAGCTAAAAATGCCATTACTTCTGTGGTTTAGGATTTATTATAGAACTAAACTTCAAAAAGTGAAAGGTTTTTCTAAGTCAAAAAGAAATGGCTTCATGCCAAATGGTTTAATCGGTGCAGTGGGAGGTTAAGAGGTAATGACAACAGCAATACTGAAGACAGGAGAAGTACTGTATTGCACACATTGACAACCTATGTGCCCCAGCTTTAGCTAAGTGTCAGTAAACATGATGACAAGGTTTTAAAAACAATAACACTGAGAAGTAAAATCAGTTTTTTTCCTCGCAGCTTCCAAGAATACCAAAAGATGAAGGAAATTGTTTTGTGGTCATTGCACAGAGAAAAGGTGCCCCCCACAAACCACAAATATATTCGTTTGGAAAATATTTTAGAGTAATGTGAACTACTTAATATAGTGATACTAGTTAAAATCCTGTGCAGAGCCAGGCAAACAAAAATGATGAAATACCTCTTTTTCAACCTTACTTCCTTGAGGTATCCATCCAATTTTTTTTAGAATTCCTGCTGAAAACGAAGACACTTATGGGTTGAAGAAGATGTAGAAGATGGAGCGAACCTTTTTCTTGCTGCTCCAGAGGCTAGAACATGAATCAACAGATTACATTAAAAACATTAAGAAAAACATTTTGACTAAGAACTGTGGAATAAACTACTTCAGAGGGTGATGGACACTTTCTTTGGGCAGTCTTTAAACAGAGGTTGGATGGGGATCTTTCAGGAGTGCTTTACTTTTTCATTTCTGAATTGCAGGGAGTTGGATTGATGGCCCTTGTGCCCTCTCCAAATTCTAACATTCTATGATTCTATGAAACTTATACCTGTACTTTAATTATATGCTACACTTTCAGAATCCAATGATAATTGTGTCTCTTTTCCAGATGAGAATGAACTGATTTAAGGGACTGCAGGCTTCTGGAGGCAGCTTCAACTTTCATTACAGAGAAGAGGATTGCCTACGGCCTACATGCACTGGTAACCTCACAACTTGGCGTTTGCAATGCTCTCTATATGGGGCTACCCTTGTGCCTAGTCGGAAACTTCAATGGGTACAAAATATGGCAGCCAGGCTAGTCACTGGAAAATCTGAGTGACCATATCACACATATTTTGAAATCACCCCACTGGCTGCCTATTAGTTTCCGGGTGCAGTACAAAGTCTTGGTTATGACCTTTAAAGCCCTACATGGCCTGGGCCCAACCTATCTAAGGGATTGCCCTTTTCTATAATCCATCCTGCACACTCAGATCCTCGGGGAATTTATTGCAGCTTAAAAAAACTAGACTGACTGCTACCTCCTAGAGGCCCTTTTCTGCCGCTGCTCCCAGATTGTGGAATGGCCTGCCAGAGGAGATCCATCAAATTACTAGCCTGTACAGCTTCAAGAAAGCTGTCAAGATGGATCTCTTCCAGCAGGCCTTTCCCGAATAGAAACACCCAGCCGAAATGAGCTTCCCATCTTGTGTTGTGTACTGCCTTTCCAATTTTCTTAATTTAATTTAATTTAATTTTAAACTGTTAATCTTAATTGATTGTTTTAATTATAATATGTTTAATTCTTTTTCAGGGGAAAGTGGGGAACAATGCATTGCATTGCATTTTGTATGGAAATTTTAATATGTAAGCCGCTTTGGTTGTTGTCTAACAGAGAAGTGGGATATAAATAAAGTATTTATTATTATTTATTATTTTACATATACTCATTGCTACATGCTTCCACAGCTGGACAGCTCAAACCACCAGATCAATTATGTTTTCATCTGGGACCCAGGACAGCCCTGTGAACTTTTAGCAAAAAGTAAGTGTGTACTTTCTGTGTCAGTGTGTTATGTTTAATGATTAAGGGATGCAGATGTGTTATGGCCTCCTGTAATGAATTAATTTTGCATAGACTATCAGCAAAGTCTTCTGTGTGATAAATAGTGCATGCAAAGTCATACCTATGGCCAGGATTCTTGGGAACCTCTAGTTTCACCAATAAAGATAGAATTGCTAGGGAAATGTGTGAGGTAGATTTGTGAAGCAATTACCATATATTCTTAGAGATGTCTATGAAGTTCCATTTCCACATATTTGGGGAAAGTAGTGTTTTAGACCCAACACTGGTAAACAAGTAGTGTCTTTAAAGGCAATTCAGAAAAAACTTTAAAGTCACAGCAGTATGGATCTACAGATATTTTAGCCATGCACACACCATCAAATCCTAGGCATTATCAAGCTACAAGCTCCCTTTGTTTGGAAGAAACTCAGAACACCATTTTTGCCTGTTCTGCTTTAAATTCTTTTTGCCACAGTAGGGTGATTGGCCACTTGACTTTCTCAAGCTTTTCTTGTAAGAAGCTCAATCCAGATGTATGGGGAGGGGAGAAAAACAGGCAGTGCAAATTACTAAGGCTTTTCACAGCTAACTGCAAAGTGGTACTATTCACAGGAAAATCCTGCCATTCTTTCCCCTGATTCAGCTTTTTTGATGAACCCAGCCAAGGATGTCTAGGCAAAATTCCTGAACCTGTCTCTAACATTTAGGATAGTTTGTTTTTAAAGTGAAAATGGCATCACAACAGCTGGGCAAGGGCGGAAAAAAGAAATAGTCAGAAACATATTTTTATTTATTTTATTTCTAAAAATATTTATGAGCTGCCCCTAATGTCACTTACAATTTTAAATGTTTATAACAGCATCACAGTAATAGAATTAAGAACAAAAGGGAAAGAACTTTTTTTAAAAAAACAGAGAGTGGAATTAACTGCATTTACAATAATTCAAAATACAAACAGAATGTGGTGAAGAAGACAAAAATAGTTCTGACTTCAACTCCAGAAGCAACCTTCCCTAGGTGGAAACATGACTCTTCAGAGGCAGTGCAACATCATTCAGAATAGCCTGTCCCATCTAATTCCTGGCTAGATTATCCACAGTGAGGTTTCCATCCCAAAACCAGGTTAACATTAATCACGGTCATGATCCGCCTACTTTTCTCACAGTCCTGAACTCAGAGGTACATTTCACTGAATCTCCTTCAGTGTATTTCTTATTACTCCCAAACTGGTGCCCAAAAGCAGACATGGCTTTAGGTAAATGAATCTTTTAGCTCTAAATTAATAGTTCCAGTGTCATCAAACCTCCTCAGTTTTTCCTTCCTTCTTGGCTTTCCCCTTTTCTGCTTTTTATTCACCCCTTCTACATAGTTGGAGGGATTCATTAAAATTGGAGACAATAAATAGATAGCTAATTTTTTATCAACTCAGAAGTAAGTTCCATTGACTGAAATGATTACAACATGCATACCTTTGCAGATCACACTTTTAGTATGTAGTAGGGGAGCAGAGAGAGTGCAGTGATTCAATTGTAGATCAGATTTTCTGCAGATGTTCAGAAGCACATTAAGAATTCTCCAACCTTGAATTAGCAGCTGATCTTTGGAACCAGCCACTTATCTCAGCACGTGGAGTTGATAAGTGTCCTTGAGCTGAAATTAACAGGATTCATACTAACTCTTAATATAATTCTTTTTGAAAAAGACATTTGAAAGGCAGATGAACAGTATAAATGTTGGTAGAGGGTGGGGGGAAAGTGGAAGAATCAAGCTCAGTGAAAAACTGGGCTGAACAGGTTGTAAGATGAGACTTTCCGAACATGTTGAATTCCCCACTGTTTCAATGCAACAACTGTTTGGGGAGCTTTATGTTCCGTTTGGCAAAAAATTACAGTTAGAGGAGGGCAGTTATAAGAGGACCTATAGAATACTTGGGAAGGTGCCAATAACCATTTCAGTCTGGTTTCAAGCCTGGTTATGGGAAATAAACAACTTTGGTTGCCTTGGTGGATGACCTGGACAGAGGGAGTGTGTTACTGTTAGTGACTTTCGATACCATCAACTATGGCATCCTTCTGAGTTGCCTCTCTGAGATGGGGCTTGGAATTAATGTTCTACACTGGCCCCGTTTGTTCTTGGAGGGACACTCTCAGAGGGTGGTGCTGGGGGATTCTTGCTCAAATCCTTGGCCATTGGTCTGTGAGGTCCCTCAGGTTCAGTGTTTGTCCCCTGCACTATTTAACGTCTACATGAAACTGCTGGGAAAGGTTGCCTGGAGTTTTGGAGTAAGGTGTCACTCAGCTCTATCACTCCTTCCCATCTAATTCCAAGAAAGCTGTTCCTGTATTAAACTGGTGCCTGACATCTGTAATTGACTGGATAAGGGCAAACAAACTGAAGCTTAATCCAGGCAAGACAGAGCTGCACCTGGTCAGTCAAAGGACAGATCTGGGAATAGGGATTCAGCCTGTGTTGGATGGGGGGTTACACTCCCCCTGAAAACAGAGTTTTGTAGTTTGGGGGTACTTCTGGATTCAGCACTGAGCCTGGAGATCTAAGTTTCAGCAGGGACCATGTGCACTTTAGCACAGTTAAAACCAGTGAAACAACTGTGCCTGTTCCTGGACAAGTCAGATCTGGGCACGGTGGTATATGCTGTAGATACATCCCATTTGGACTACTGTAATGTGATCTATGGGGGGCTGCCTTTGAAAAGTACTCAGAAACTTCAGTTGGTTCAAAGACCTGCAGCCATTTTGTTAACTGCTGTTGGCTACAGGGAGCACCCAAGTCCTTTGTTGCAACAGCTTCATTGGCTGCTGGCTGGTCCATTTCTGGACACAATTCAAAGTGCTGGTTTAAACCTATAAAAGTCCAGGTTATTTGAAGGACTATATCCCCCTTTATGAGCTTTACTGTTTTAAATTTGTTGTTAGCTGCCTTGAGTCTCTATATCAGCAGAAAGGCAGAACATAAATAAATAAATAACAACAACAACAACAACAACTGTGGAATGTCCTCCCCTTGGAAGCCTGATTGGCACCAACACTGATCACAGTGAGTTGCTAAGTAAAAGTTTGGCTGTTCATCCGAGCCTTTGAGCCTCATGGATTTCTCTCAGATGTTAATGTACATTCAAACTGTTTAAATTCTTTTAAAGCTACTGAAATAATTAATTATGTTTCAAACAATAAAAATAATTTAAATAAGCTAAAAACATATCAAATAGGCTAAACTATTTTAACCAGTCTGTTTAAATTTTACTTTCAAGCCAACCTGAGATCTTTTTGTTATAGAGTGAACTATAAATATTTTAATAAATAAATAAATAAATCAAAATGTGCCCCTAGGGTCCAAAGTGACAGCCTGCCTGCCATGCTCTGTAGATGTTCCTAAATGGTCTAGATAATGAATTAATTGATAATTGGATAAATGCCATTTTTAGTGAATTGTTTCCCTAATATCTAATGTTTAGCATTATCAAACTAAGTTTCAAAGTCAACATTCCAAGCTCTATACTCAAGTGTTACTACTCTTTCCCCCCAAAGATTTAATTATATGTTTTTTAAAGTGACTGAATAATTAAAGTGTGTGAATCAACTAAATCTGAGTTACCTCTTGGTATATTTCTGATGATGTGAAATTATGCAAGCAAAACATTTTCAAACATCAAAATTTCAAGAGGCTTCTAAGAAAATGGGCACCATTCTAACCTTGATTAACACTGGATTGAAATATAAATGGCTGAGGAGTGAGATTGTGTGTGTGTGTGTGAGAGCACAGTAACGTGCCATTTAGCAGGTTGCGGACATTGAGAGTCAAAAATAATGACGATATAGAAACACTTGAAAGATTAAAAAAAATAGAAAGAAAGGAAAGCAAACTCCATACAGGATTTGTGGGAGCCGTTGATAGGAAACAGTAGTGACCCAGCTGACAGTTAAGAAGATGAAAGGAAGCCCTTTGGATTAAACAAGATTTATGAAATAAAAGGATTAACATTGCACAAAAGGCAGAATTGGGGATTTATTTAACTAGTGCTGTGTGGCATGATGGGATGTGGAACAACGGGATAGAGATAAAAGGAGGAAATAAAAAGGACAAGTAAGGGAGCTAGCAGTGAGGGAAAGAATCATTACATCTCCCCAAATCACATCACAAATCTTAACATTGAAAAGAGGCTAACAAAACCTATCAAACAAACAAAAGGCTTTCATTAGCTCTACTGGCTTCTCAGCGCTTTAGTGGCAAGACATTTTCTGTGCTGAGATTTAGATTAAGATCACTGCTAATGAAGAGAAATAAAATCTCTCCCTCCCCATTACTTCTCATATATTGAAAATCTGGTTTGTGGACACAGCATGTTATCTCTTCCACAAACAGCGTCCAGAGCTATTGCTCACTTGTATGTGGTCATTCACTGAAGCCCAGTTATTTACCAACAACCTGACAACTGAGTACAAAGCAAGATGGATGGATTGGGGAACAGTGTTGAAAGTTATTTAGCATAGAGTGGGTGTACAGTCAAAATCTATCCACATCTCTTTCACTTAGTGGCACATTGCCCCTAGAATACCCATATTACTGTAATAGCAAAACCCATTGATAGACTTGTCCTCTATGTTCAGTGCATGTGTCTTAGAGAATATTGTTTATCTTTGGTGTCACCTCATAAATGAAACCTTAATTTTGCAGTTGCAGAAGAAGGAACAGGTTTGCTGTGCTGTGCTTTGAGAAACAGTTCACATCTTGAGTGCTAGGGTAACAAATACCTTCTTACTGTTACTTTCCCCCCCAAAGTTTCTAATAGTTGTAGGGTTTACTGCTCAAAGTGACACATTACTACTAATTTCGGGCTTCTGGATTTCATTTTCTTTTAACAATTGTTTCTGCTCCCACATCCAACTATGCCTTAAGTACATCAGAGTTTTTTCCACCATTTTTACTGCTTGCAATTTAGTTAACTGTAGTGGGGCAAATTTCCTTCCTTCCCTATCATACTTCTTGACCTCAACACCACCTTTCTGCTACTTTCCCAGTATCCAAATTCCCAACTTTGCACATTTGATTTAATTTTTTTTTAAAAAAACATACCCCATATTTACTTGACTATAGGTTGTATAAGTTTAGGGCAGGTTTTTGGGTCAAAATTATGGATTTTGATAAGACCTGTGGATAAGATGAGGGTAAAATTTAGAAGCATGTACCAAAGGATATAAAGAGTGAAGAAAAAGGAAATGATACCTAAGAACGTACAAAATTCTGGCAGACATAACTGTGCTTATCCATAAGACTGGATGGATGAGGAGGGAACTATGGTAAATCATGGTTATATGATGTGTGTAGAAGGTCACCAGGCATGGACAGGGCTAAGAAAATGCACACATGTCAAAAAGATGAAAAGGCAAAGCAAAGCAAATAGTGACTGCATTAGTAGTGATTATAGCCTTCAACTTCAGTGTGATAACTTTACCTGATTTTAATGCAGAAAAGCTGACAAACATGCACAAATGTCTTCTTGAAATTCTTCAAAGCCTAATTCCTCTCAGTCCTCCTTTGAGGAGAAACACCAAAGAGCAGCCACCACTGCAGTTTTCTCACCCAGGCATTCAAAAAGGTCAGAAGCAGTACCACAGCAGAGAGAGTAAAGTGGGGTGGTGGAGGTGTTTGGTGCTTCTTTTAGGTGCTTTCGGGATGGACTAAGCTCTCAATTTTCACCACTCTACTCAGAGAAGGGGATGGTTCCTTTTTTGATAACAGTTAAAGTATATTACTTATATTGACCCCTGGATAACTTGGTTCTTTTTTGGTGGGTCAGTTTTTTTAATTAAAATTTCTAGTCTTAGACATAACTATATACAATAATCATAGTGTTAAAATCCAAATTCTTAGCACTATAACTATTAAAAACAGGGATAAAGAAGAAGAAACCTTCAGTCTGGTAACTAGAAATGCAATAAGAGAATGAAGGTCAGATAAAAACCTTCATGGCAAAGGTCTCACACTCATTCAGCATGTCATCAGTGAAACCACCCAGAGGTACAGGAGAAACCAAGACAATAAATACAAATGACAGTATAATGTATCAAGATAAAGAATAGATAAGATTCTTTCTCCCAGATATATATTTTCTGATTTTTTGTTTATATTATATTATTGATTTAATAAAATAAAATAAAATTAATAAAACCACCATTTACAGTAAGACCTCTCAAAGTAGCATAGAGCAAAAGTAAAATTGCAAAATATAATAGAACAGCAATAATGATAACACCATAAAGTCGAAGGCTTTCATGGCCAGCATCCATAGTTTTTTGTGGGTTTTTCGGGCTATGTGGCCATGTTCTAGCAGAGTTTCTTTCTGATGTTTCGCCAGCATCTGTGGCTGGCATCTTCAGAGAATGCTTTGCCTGGAAAAATTGGGTGTATATATACTGTGTGAGCCTGGGAATGCAGGAGTGATTTGCATGTGTATTGTTCTGTGGTGATGGCTGGCCTCAGGCTGGGAGGCTAATGCAAACAAGGATTAATGTCTGCTGATTGGTGATCATTATCTGCTGGGAAAGCCCCTGACTCTGAATGGTTTCCCATTTGCATTTGCTGAGTCCTTATTTTGATATTCTTCAGGACTGGTAGCCAAATTTTGTTCACTTTAAGGGTTTCTTCTTTCCGGTTGAAATTGTCTAGGTGTTTGTGGATTTCAATGGCTTCTCTGTGCATCCTGACATGGTAGTGGTTGGCATGGTCCAGAACTTCAGTGTTTTCACAGCTGCAGGAGTTTACCGCATACCATGCAGCTGCGGACAAGTCTATATAGGGACCACCAAATGCAGTGTGCAAACAAGAATCAAGGAACACAAGAGACACTGCAGACTGGGCCAGCCAGAAAAATCAGCAGGAGCACAACATGCCACAAACCATCCTGGGCATAAAATACTATTTGAAAACACAGAAGTTCTGGACCATGCCAACCACTACAATGTCAGGATGCACAGGGAAGCCATTGAAATCCACAAACACCTGGACCTTAATGTGTGAAGAATCTCAACCAACTTCAGTTTCCATACCAGCCATTTTCCCTACCTTCCTCACAACTTAAAAGTATGTAGGAAGAAAAACCCAACTCAAATTTATATTTGAAACTATAATTTATAAACTGATGGCGGTTTCCTTTTTATTCCCCTCCCCAGTTTTGCCTAATGTTTTACAAAAATTGGGAAGGATGGCAGTGTTAAAGTCCTGACTCTTTGTTTTAGGGATCAGAATAAGCGTAAATAGGACTGTATCCAGATATCTGAAGGCAAGTTGCAGTTTAACATTTTCATGGACTTTGCTCTAGTAGAATCCAGGTAACTTTGGTGTTGGCAGTAGGGAGCAAAGTGAGTATACTCTTTCAACATATGGGTTGCTAGATGCCAGGGCCTAGCCCTGCTTCTCCAGCCCACATGTTGTTGTTGTTGTTAACTGCCCTCGAGTATTCCTTGATTCATGATGACCCTGTGGATGAGACATCTCCAAAACCTCCTGTCTTCCACTGGTCTACTCAGGTCTTGCTAATTCAGGATCATGGCCTCCCTGGTTCAGTCTATCCATCTGGCATGCAGTCTTCCTCTCTTTCTGCTGCCTGCTATCTTTTCTAGCAACCACTGGCTGCCCTTTTGCAATGATTGATGCCTTCTCACGATGTGGCCGAAATAGGACAGCCTCAGTTTAATCATCTTGGTTTCTAGGGAGAGTTCATGCTTTATCTATTCAAGGACCTATTTGTTTGTCTTCTTGGCTGTCCATGGTACCCTCAAGATTCTTCACCACCACCATATCTCAAATAAATTAATTTTCCTCTTATCCACTTTCTTCACTGTCCAGCTCTCACATCCATACGTGGTAATAGGGAATACAATGGTTTAGACAATTCTAACTTTAGTGCTCAATTGTATATCTTTACACTTGTAAAAGATTTTGTCTAGTTCTTTCATGGCTGCCCTTCCCATTCCTAGTCTTCTTCTGATTTCTTGACTGCAATCTTCATTCTGAACAGTGCTTGATCCAAGGTATGGAAACTCTTGAACCATTTCGATTTCCTCATTATCTATGATGAATTTCTGTAGATGCTCTGTGGTCATTATATTTGTTTTCTTTATGTTCAGCAGCAAGCCTGCCATTGCACTTTCTTCTTCAGCCTTCCTTAGTAATTGTTCCAAGTCTATGATATTTTCCGCTAGTAGTATGTTATTGTCTGTATATCTTAAATTGTTGATGTTCCTTCTTCCTGTGTTTACTTCTCCTTCTTCTAAGTCTAAACCTGCCCTTCACAGGTAAGGGAAAAGAATGTCAGGATGAATTAACTGTCTTGAAATACGTGTGTGTTTGTGTGTTTTCCCAATTTTATTTGGATGTTTATTACATCTAGTGAAAAGCTGAAGGATGTTCACTTCTAACTTGAATTTGGTCCCTGTTTGAGAGCAAATAATATACAGAAGAGTCTCGATTATTCATACTTCAGTTATCTGACTTCCAGTTTATATGACACGCTCATGAAGAAGCATGAGATGTCAGATAATGGTGTGGTTTTCCTCAGCCCAAAGCGAGTCTGTGGACTCCCTTTGGACTGAGGAAAACCAAGCCTCGGAGAAGAAGCCTGGGCTGAGTGCCCAGACCTCTCTTCTGCGTGGCTTGGATTTCTTCAGCCCAAAGGGAGTCTGCGGACTCCCTGGGGGCTGAAGGAATCCAAGCTGCTGAGAAGAGGCCTGGGCCAAGCACCCAGACCTCTCCTCGGTGCGGCTTGGATTTCCTCCGTGCAGCATGGGCTGCACGGAGGAGAGGTGGTCTGGGTGCTTGGCCCAGGCCTCTTCTCGTCGGCTTGGATTTCCTCAGCCTGAAGGGAGTCCGCAGAGTGCCCAGTCCTCTCTTTTGTGGCTTGGAACCTCGGCCCTCTCCCAGCCCCGTCAGACTTCGCCCACCTCTGCAGCCAAGCTGGGGCAGAAGCCGCTGCGGAGGAAGCTGGACTCAGGAGGTAAACAGGGAGGGAGGGAAGGAAGGAAGGAAGGAAGAAGGAGGGAGGGAGGAGGGGAGGGGAGGGGAGGGACTCCTGTCCCTGTTGGCAGTGTGTGTGCGCGCATGCGCGTGTGCGCGCACCATCATTGGGAATAACTTCTCCCCCTCGGATTATCCGACAATCAGTCAGCCCATTTATGTTGGATAATCGGGTGTCATGCCCAGCCTGGAAGATGGCTTGGAGGACTCAGAGGATGAGCTAGAGCCCCTGGGATCTGAACCTATAATGGAGGAGCCAGAGCCCCAGGGGCTTGAACCTGTAATGGAGGAGCCAGAGGCTGGCCCTAGTTCTGCTGGAGCAGAGTCTATGGCCCCTCCAGAGGTTCAGCAGTCAAGTTTGCCTGGTGCCGAGGCTGTGGACATGGAGGAGGATCTGGGCAGTGTGCCTACCTTCAATGAGCATCGAGCAGAAAGAGAGGGCCTTCGAAGATCTCGGAGGCTTTATCAGAAGCGTCTTCGTAATCAGACACAGCTGAAGGCCAGCTCCTTGCCTTCTTAAGCACCTGGAGCATGTGTGGTTCTTTGCCAGTGGATATCTGACTCTTTTAGAGGAAAGACTCTGTCTCTGGCTCCTTGGCTTCTTGTCTTGACTACCCGGAAACCTTGACCTGGGACTGCTTTATCGACCTGCCTATCTGTTACCCTGAACCTCGGACCGTCTGACAACTCTTTTGGTAATCCCTTTTGGTAAAGCTACTGCAACTCTCCAGGACTGTGTAGCTTACACTGACTTTGCTGTGCTGGGAGGGGGTTGTTTGTTTGAAAACTAGCTGCCTTATCAGCCCTTTGGCTGCTTTCCCAGACATCGGGACTCTATGGATGTATGCACTTAGGACCCTATCACATGGGGTTAGAACAGCAGCTTACCTTTCCCGAATTCAGTTGTAATTCAAGGGGCAGCTGGGTCCTATCACACAGAAATTGCCACTAAATTGTTGCCCGGATCCATTCCGGATGCAGCCTGGGTCATCTAAACTGCTTAGGTGGCCATTATTAGAAGTCTTTTTCAACACAAAAGTTTATGACTTCTAAAAATGGCTATAGAACTGGTTTACAGAATTGGGGCTGTATCTGGGACAGACCCGGGTGGTGATTCAGCAGTGATTTCTGTGTGATAAGACCCAGCTTCCTCCCAAATTAGCACTGAATTCAGGACAGATAAGCCATGCGATAGAGTCCTTAAGCAAGTAATAGGAACACGACATCTGGAATCCTTCAAGATGATTCATGCACCTTTTCTTCTTCTAACTCTGCATGGAATTGGCACCCCGGTGTGATGAAATCCAAACACTGGCTGAGGTTATATGGCCTCATACTAGAGAAAGGCAGATGGAACAATTTCAGTTCTGTATGCACATCTGTAAATTAGTCTCGTATTTTTGCCAAGATGACAGAGATCCAGAGGAATTTTTAAGCACATTCTAGAAGCTGTCACATGTTTGTGTATATTCCTTGAGATATTCACAGGAAATCACCTGAATTATTTAGCCAACCACAAGAAAGAGAGAAACAAACAGAAGTGAACCTAAATATATGGAGTTTACATGAAGAGCGGTACAATACACTGTTGCGATAAGAAAACTAATTATTAAAATGTGAAGACAGGTGTATGGAAAGTAGTATTACAGGACAACATAATTAGGAATGGGGTAAACAAATTTAAGAGTAAGTAATGATGATTATAGAACAGTTTTGTTGTATGACAATGTCAGTTTTTAAACTCTATGTTTGGAGAGGAAGAGAGAGATTTTACTTTGATATATTTGCTTATTTTTCTGTTCCTTGAGATAACTCTGATTATCTTTTTGGCCTTTTAAAGCCAGATAATAGTCAAGATATTACACGAAAAAGAATTTTTCCCATCTGAATCATTCCCCTAACCTAGCACTGCTGTATTCGGAAAGGAAAATTCAGAAGATGCATGTACAACTTTAACTCTGTTGCTAAACTTAGAAGAATCCCACTGTGCCCCTACTACTCTATGGTTTTTCTATAATCTCTTTTTCCTACCAGTCACTAGTGTAGATAGAGTATCAGGCCTGTATCATAAAATAGAATGGATGAGAAGGATAATGTCAAGACCCTTAGATAGTTAATCCAGTCCTGTACCAAGAAGAGAGTCCTGAAACATAACATGAATGAAGTACAGTATTATGGCAACTGAGACAGTGTTGGTTTTCACTGTTTTATTTTGTCCAATAATTGTGTTTCCCCCTCTCGATCTGTTTCATTGGAAGGACTTTTCACACAATTGCAGTTCTCTGAAACCTTCTTCAAGAGTAACCCCCCTTCTTTGCTCTTTGAATGTCTGGCTCAGAGTAGGCGACCTTTACAAGAGGCTCTGTTTTGGTAGTGATTTATTGAAACTCTCCTACAGAGGTATATGTGAATCAACAAAGTAGCACTGTCAGCTTGCACCTAAAGCAGCAGAAGTATGTGTTGAATTTAAGGCATGGCAATGATTACATAGGTGTTCAGAATTAATGAACTGTCTATAAAGAAATGATCTTGCACCTGCGTAACAGAGACTCCTTTAAACGTTAGACACAGAGATTTGGTTAGAAGCTAGATTAGACTGGCTAATTTGTTGCTTTTTTAAAGGGAAAGATATCAACAAAGAAGAATATAAAATTTCATTTTAAAAAAGCAGCAAGGAAGCTTGCAGTAAATTACAATTCACTGGGAAAATTATGAAGCATTTCAAATTTGATTCTCTTCAGTATCCTATCCTCAGTATTAGAAGGTATGGTTTGTTTATCAAGTAAAAATAAAATAGTGATCATCATGCAAATGATGATGCTTCTTAAGATTCACACATGTCTCATGTGCCATGCAAACAAAGAATGAACATGCACATGCACACAAAAACAGAGACAGGCAGGATGCCATTATTTTGACAATTACATGTGAAAATATGCAGAAGCAAGCATAAACATTCTTCAGGCATGGAAAGCCACTGCCTCACATGGACAGAAGGCATGTACTATTTTGAAATTTTAGAAGAAAATTGCTCTCAGTTTAGGAATTTATTGCACTACCCTTTCCCGTCCTTTCCTCCTGAGCTAAGCGTAGGATGTAAACTTTTAAATGTAGATTATATCACACATCTTTGTGCCCAGGTGGGAGGCATCCTTTTCCCAGTCATGGCATCCTGTACACGATCCAGTCTTCTCCCGCACTTTTTGAAAGAACAGAATGCAATAAACTTCTTAGAGAAATACTTTTGAAGTATTTGAGTATCTGGTACATCTTTTAAAGATTTTTTCCCAACACGTTGATGATTATTGTTCCCTAAGCGTGTGATTACAGTTGCTCCTCCTTTCTCGCGGACTTGATGTCTGCGGTCTTCAATGTTCATGGAGGGGCAACCTCTGTGATTTTCAATGGGGTGCGCCCCTGTGACACACACCTGGCATGCACTTGCAGGCATGCACCCCATTCAAGTCTATGGGGCTTGAATATTGGCGAGTCTCTGTACCTCGTGAAAATGGAGGGCCAACTGCATTTAATTTGATCACTAGCAATCCATATATAATGTATTTGAGCAACACAAGGCTAGATGGTGGAACATGCAAAGATTACTTTTTGGATCCCTAGCCAACAAAAAAGTCTTTCTTTAATGGGTTTGATTGTAAAATGTGAGGATACATGCTGCTTTTGCTGACACTCCCAATATATTTCCTGGCACCGAATTCTCCAAGAGCCTTTTGAAAGCTAAGCAGGTCTGTTTCTGGACAGTTTCTGAATGGGAAATCACCAAGAAAATTTACACAGGCTGCCTCTTCTTCCCAAAAAAGAAAAACAGAACTGAAAAGTAAATAAATAACTAAAGTAAAATATTAATATAACATAGTATTTTCACTGAAGCATGTAATAATATTGATTAATACACCACCAAATACATATTTATGTGGCACATGAATTCAGTATATTACTTATAAATAATAGTTTGATATTTGAAAAGGTTATATTAGGCATAAGCACAAGTGCATCAGCATGTTTGGACACAGCTGAATTCTGTGAAATGGGTTGGTAGTTTGCTCAAATGAGTGCCTGAAATCAATCAGTGCACTAAAGTGAATGAACATAAACATCTTCCAGACCAAACAGATCACATTATCTCATAATGAGGAAGGCTCGTAGTTTGGCTTGGCTTTCTCTGCTATCACCCTGTATCAATTGAATGAGCCCCTTCACCTGGGAAGTCAGTTTCTTGCCTCACCTATCTATCTCTATATACAAAATATACAAGTATACAAAAATGAACAGTAAACCGTTCTTATGCCTTTGGGAGTTAGGCTGCTGATTGTTACTATAGAACACATTAATGTATCTTCGATATCTTTATTTTAATAGGGTTTAATGCTTCACCAAATATTTAATGATGTGATATGTGTGTGCAGTACATTAGTTACATGCACAAGTGCATTGGTTTAGTCCTGTGAAGTCAGGATAGGTATTTTATAAAGAAGGTGGAATTGACTTGGTGGATTTGAGCTATGTTTATATTCATTATGTTGCCAAATAAACATAGGCTGCATTCCTCTGAACACCTGCTTGGAAGTAAATCTTGTTGAACATAATGGGATTTGCTGATGAATGAACATGTATAGGGGAAATGGGATGAGTGTGTGTGTGTGTGTGTGTGTGTTTTGCTCGCTCCATACCTGGAGTGAACACAGTAGTTTCTCAGTTTTCATTATGATTCAGATAAATGTCTTTCAACATTCCATAATCTTTCTGGGTATTTACAAGATCTGATTTCCATGCACTGTAGTATCAATACCTTCTCTTGGCCCTAAAAACAGAAGCTTTTTCTTACTGGGTGTGGCTCCATATGTAGGCCTGCAGAGCCTACATATGGAGATCAAGAAGCTTTTGCTCTGAAGAGATTACCACACACCCATATTTTTGGTCAACAAAGCAGTGGCAGATGATTAAACATTTAGAGACTAATGAAGTTGTTAGATAATGTGGAAATGTCAGCCAAAACTGAATGAAGGGTAGGGTCAAGCTTTATGTTTACATGCTATATCTTTGGCAATTTTAACTATGGGAATACCAGATATTATACCTTATGCCCCATTAGCTAAGGTTCCCAACTTCCCATGCACAAATGGGTCAAAGCCTGTGGAATCCTTTTAGACTAGAAGTGGGCATGCTTCAGTAGTCAGAAGGTCATCTTGGGTCCACCTGACCCTTGACAGGGTCTTTTTCCCAGTTCATTCTGGGAACCGAAAACCACTTCTGGGCAATTTTGCAGGCTTTCCCTCTCTGTTCTGGGGATGAGTCCCCAAAACTACGTTTTAAAAACAAAAACCATTTGCCCCAGAGCGATTTTCCACAAAAACTTATTTGGTCAAATGAATTCAACCTTCATGGTTTTGTGAAGGTTGGCAGGTTTGCAGTGGTGCCCAGGAATCACACAAATAGGTGTCTTTCACACTGCATAATTAGAACTCTTTAATATCAACATAACTGGCATGCCTCCATCCTATGGAATTGTGTGATTTGTAGTTTTATGAGGTATTCTAGTGCCTCACCAAACTACTCACCAAACTACTCATCACTAAGATTGTTAGGTGCAGTGATGGCTGTTAAAGTGTCTAAAAATCCCATAAATGTGCAGTGTGAAAGAAAGCATTAATCTTTATTTTTTAGCAGCGGCTCATTTTTTTTCTGAAGAAGAATGGAAGAAGTAGCAAAAATGGCTTTACCAATGACTCAGGACTCCTACTGACATTAATTCCTGAGCAAGAATGGGATCCTTTAGATCCTTTAACCTACAAGTCTCACTAGCACCACTCAGTCTGTCAATAGTATGGAATTGTAGGTATAATTGCCCCAAACATCTAAAACTATAAATCTTAGGGCACATGGTGTAGTTCCTTACTATCCTGATATCACTCCAGTTTCAAGGGTATCCCTAGATACTCTAGTTGCCTCTGCCTCCTCCTTATTTATAACATGTCCTTCCCCAAATTCAGACTCAATATGGTTTACAGATTGAAACAGGTTGGGATTAGTTTGCAGGAGCATATATAATTTATGTCCTAATTCAGTTGAGTGTGTGAGCTGTTTAGAAGTTTTGCACAGAGAAAGAATTGGGAACTAGAAATTAATTTTGTCATTGTGAAGAACAGGTGCCTACATGACCCAGATGTTACTTTCATGATAAAAGCAGAAAAGATGTTGAATCACCTCTGATGGTTTAAAGGCAAAGCTGGCCCAGTTTAGGACTGCTTGAACTGAGCAGGGAATGATGCTTTCACTCTCTCTCCATTGCCCAACTTAAAACAGCAATAGAGATGGTAAGAATATTCCTTGTTCTTAATTTCCCAGTTGAAATAAAAGCTTCCAGACACTCAGAAAACTCCAATGGGAAACGTAATAGAGCACTGATACTTTTGCACAGTTTTCTCCCAATATTTCAGTTTTCCAAATATTCTGAAGGATTCTGTAGAGAAGTACATTTGCAGGTTTTGCACATAAAACCACTATTTACCTTTCTATGCAGAAAACTCCTCTGAAACACTCACTGCAGGATGTTTGAATATAGAGAGAATACTGTGCAGTCTTTTCCCTCTCCTGTAGTGGAGGGGGAAAAAACCCTACAGTAATTATTTGCACTTGTGTTTGAGAATGAGGATTTACCTCCCAGGCTGTGAAACATTAGTGGTGGCACAAAGAAAATGAAGCTTAATCATGAAGGAAATCAATTTACCAACATTAAACAATTAATAAAAATTTATAATAATTTCCCACAATGGAATGCAGTGTGGTTGGTTGGTTGGTTGCTTGGTTGGTTTCTTTCTTTCTTTCTTTCTTTCTTTCTTTCTTTCTTTCCTGTAAAACAACTTAGTAAAGCAACCCCTTCCACTGATGGACACCATCTATACCTATCCTCAGGTAAAATGGACTATTAGGGGAGGCCAAATTAGACAATTTTTGCCCCAAATAAGAATTCTGGTCCTTTCCCCTATGACATTTTTCTTTAGTACACAAATTCGGCCAGCATTGCAGAGAATAAGAGACTGAAAATTGCCCATACCTATAACTCTTATGTTTGCTCTGTTGGCATTCCCATGGTCACTTTGACTGCTCCTCTTCTTAGGATGCCTAAGCTGCATTTCTAAATGTTCGGCTAAAGTGTCGAGTTACTACAAAGCTAGAAATTTGGGGGGCTAAGGAAAATTTAATAGCAGGGGCTACTGAATTCTTATTTGGAAAGGGCAATGCCCTCATTTTAACCCCCGCCTGATATTTATACTCCTGTACTATCTCTTTGCCAGTGCTGAAGTAAGCTGCCAGTCTGGTCAGCTTCCATAGGCAGAATGAGACAGGTGCCATCTTTTCTTTAAACTTTGAAATGAGAAATGAGCATTTACAAATATTTTACAAAACATACAAAAAGTATAGCTTACTAATATACAAAAATTAACAGTATGCCTTTGGGAGTTAGGCGAATGACTGTTACTGCAGAACACTGTTATGTACCTTTGATATTGTGCTTTAACATTTGCCAAATTGTTAAATAGTGTTGATAATACCTCCACTGAAAAATGATGAATGAATGAATGAATCTTTATTTGTATACCGCTATTCCCATGATCACAGCAGTTTACAACAGTAATAAAAACATACCAAAACCACAAAATCTAATAGAAAGAAATCCCCCCACATTAAACAATACAGTACAGCAATAAAATATCCATCATTCAATCACATAACACATAAATATAATTAATAAATACACGTGGGATCTGTTTTGGCAGATATATTTTGGCCATAGTCACCATATTGGGAGAAAGGCAGAATATAAATGAGATAAAATAAAATAAAATAAAAATTTTGGGGGGGAAGTCTTAGTTAATTCCATTTCACAATAACAACTTCTTGTTCTTTACAAAACCTTCATGATCATTTCAGAGACTGAGTTTAAAATGCCAAGCTTAACAAAACCATGTGTCATTCACACCCCAATTAAAAAATCAGTCTGTGCTTCAAAAATTTTCAGAATTTTATTTAAAATAGGGTGGGTTTTTTTTGGGTAATGAATATTTTTATAATGAATAAAAGCCCAAGCTGGAAAAGTTTAGGGGTATCTTTTTAGGGATATCTATTAATTGTTTATTAAAAGTACTACTTTTTAACAAATGCTCTGCTTACATTATCCTTACATTTAAAAGCTCCTTTCAGATTATTCATTTGTGCTTCAGACAATAATCTGAATGAAAATGAAAAAATAATAATATGCTCTGTAAATTTGGTCAGAGGAAAACTGGGTAGGCAACACCTTCAGCTCCCAAAAGAAAACCTTGAAATCTTTTTTTTTAAAAAATGTCCTAATAAAGTATTCTAGATGGAGACTAATCCACAGAAACCGTTTAGCATGTTCAAATTCAGATGCCTATGAATAATCAGGAGGAGCCTTTTCAGGAACAACACGAGGAAATTCTTGCTGGATCAAAAGGTCAAGCTAGCGTAGTATCCTGTGGACGTGGCCAATGAAATATATCAAGGAATTCCAGAAGCGCTGCATGAGGACAAACTGATGTAATGATTTGGAACTAGAGAAAATACAAATACAATAATTGCATAATGGTTACTAGTCTTCTGACATGGATGAAGAAAAATGACTATCTGGAGCAATATAATGGTGCAGGGTTGTTTCTTTGCTTGTTTAGAATAACCTTTACAATAATATAAACCAAGTTAGCCCAGAACATGGTCTTTCATTGGCCAACCTCATTTCACCTAACATTTTGTTTGCATTACAAGCTATGAATAGTGAATGTGCTGATTGATTACCAGAATGCAAATTCCTACTCATAACTTTTTTATGTGGTT
Source organism: Sceloporus undulatus (assembly GCF_019175285.1). Taxonomy (NCBI): domain Eukaryota; kingdom Metazoa; phylum Chordata; class Lepidosauria; order Squamata; family Phrynosomatidae; genus Sceloporus; species Sceloporus undulatus. The sequence goes on along the minus strand of NC_056525.1, from coordinate 189,841,816 downwards.
TACATGGACCAGAAGTGTGCACTGTATAAAGACTGACTGAAGTAAATTGGGTATGTAAAATTATGCCTACAGTTTGGAAGATGCCCATAAACTTTTGATTTGCATAATAAACTAGGCTGGGAATGATCCACATACACCTTTTGGCACGTCTAAACCTGGTTTATTAGGTTTGCGCTGAATGGTGTTTTATTTTTTAGAAATATTTTATAAAAATACTTTATAAAAGGTAAAAACTGTAATCAAATAATCATCACAGTGCTTTACCATGAACCCAGATCTCAGATCCAAAGTCACTATCAACCTGTTTTGAGGTGATTTCAGTGCAATAGGGAACCACATTTTCAATAAAAAGATGAATCAGTTTGAAGCAAATTATTGATCTGTGGCATGCATGTAGTGTTAAACCTGGCATCTTCTCTTTCATAGTAGATGCTCTCCAAAGACTGTCAGTTTTTCAATGAGCAAGGTTCAAGGTTTTTTTTTAGTGCTATATTGGTTGCATGAAAAGCAGCCATTCAGATATGGTTTCATTTTCATCTGTTTTCACCAAAAAGGCACTGAACAGTCAAAAGTATTTAGTATTTTCACACTGTGATTTAATGAAGCATGTTTTTCTTTTGAGTTTCCTCTATGTAGTGTCAGAATTTTGAACCACTTAACATATGCTGTTAATATTTCTTTGCCAGTGACTGACAAGCAATATGCAATACAACTTGTGGTGGTGATGACAGTATGTGTGTCATAACTTGTCCCCCCCCCCCCCCCCCCCCCCCCGTTTTTGGCCCATGTGAATGTAGCCCAGAACATGAGTTGTCTGTTATAGAAGGAATATCAGCAGAGAGCCTCAGGAAGTGTTGCTTATCCTCTTGCCAAATACTCTAGCACAAAGAATTGATACTTTACATATCAGCTAAGCTGAGGCAGGCCCATGCCACAAAAATTACTGGCATTTTGTTTCTAATTTCAAAGCCTCCAGCTCTCCTGGAACTGCATTAACCTTTTACTTTCCCCTGCTGGAAACCCAAACAGGTTTGGGCAACAAGTTTTTCTTCCAGGGACCTTAAAAACATATGTAGTTCACCCACCATTCCATTCTGTACAAGGGTTGCCACAATATTCCATTGGATAGATTTTACTTGGAATCGAGACATCCCACCAGGTAACTACAACTTTAACTACAACTTACTGCCCTGGATTCTATTTTTTTAAAATTTATTTTAAAAGTGTAAGTCTGTATCTCTTGCTGAGACTGATATATCTGATCAAACTGGGTGGTTATGTACTGGCTGATTGGAAAGCCTGAATAGGCTCCTGGCCTTTGTTCTTAACTCAGTTGGTTGCAGTGGTAAGAGGGTGTGTTGCCAAGAAGATGAATGGAAGAGAAAGAAGGAGCATGTACAGGTAAGAAAGTGGTGGCAGGCAGCAATGTGGAACACAACGCAGCAGGCAGTACAAGCCCTGGGACCAGTCAAATGGCACAAGGCTCAAGTTATTCCATCACTCTCTTGGAGAGAAAGATGCAGAGGAGGAGGGATCACTGTTTATCGCAACCAGCTGGATGCATGCTCTCTTGTTTGGGATGCAGATTGAAAATGGACCTCAGGTTAGGGCAGTATAACGGCAGAGCAACCCAACAACAGCCTGATGGCAATTGTTGTGGTTGCTGCCAAAGAACAGCATGCTTTGGCACTTTCATACACATCGCGATTAAAGCATCACTATCCAGGGAATAACCAGCAACAAATCATTCACGGGGAAATCCTGTGAATGATTTGTTGTTGGTTATTCCCTGGATAGTGATGCTTTAATCGCGATGTGTATGAAAACCTTAATGATGATAGCATGATTTTCATGGGATAATCACTGTTTAAACCTCTGATTTGCCCCTGATTTCCCCCCATGTCCCTTTGTACTTACTGGATTGTGGCCATGGTAGACGAGACTTGGAAATGACAGATAAGTTTGCAGATCCTGTCATCATTTTAAAAAAAACTTAGTTGCATCAACAATGAGTAATTACATACATTTGAGTTTCATTATTTCAGCTGCCTTGGGTGACACACTGGCAAAAACATAGTCTCATTAAACTGTTTTTAGCTTCTGTATGGAATAGTTTAGGGCCAAAATACCCTAAAGACAACAGCTCTCACCTGATCTTGGAAGCTAAGCAAGCTAAGGTTAGTACTTGCATGTGAAACCATCAACACATACAAGGTGCTGTAGGCTATATTTAAGAGGAAGGAACTGGCAAAACCACCTCTGAGTATTCCCTGCTTAAGAAAACCCTATGAGATTCATGTGGTTATCATAAGTCGACTGGAGACTTGAAGGCACATATATACACACACACATAAAACAGATTGCATTCTCAGTTTCTCCTAAGCACAGTCCACCATTAGACATCATCTGATTACTGTTTCATTAATTGTTCTTGTGAGATCGGTCTAAACCAATAAATGGCAAATCACTGTAAACATTCAGACATTACCTATTACTTTCCAGAACTATTAAGGTAAATATTTCCTTTTCAAAAAATGCTGTGTTATTTTCAGTTCACTGTGCTGGTAAGGGCACTTGTTTAATCAAGGGGTTGTAATTTAAAAACCACTGAATGGTTTTGGAAATGTATCACAGATGTTCAACTGAGCTAGCAGTCGCAGCACTGTGTTGAAGGTCAGAAGGTTAAGACCTTTAGTATCCTCTAATATACTTGGTGCCCCGGTCTTCAAATGAAGTCATCTGCTTCTAATGATTTTGGTTCAGTTTTGTCAAGACAGAAACCAGCATGGATTCCCTATATTGTGAATGTAATTTATGAGAAAGGACAATGGTGACATTAACTTTTCACTCAACCACGGTGAATGGAAATGAAATCTTAAAGAATGCCACTCAGGGAACGGTACCCACCCACCCACTCCGAACTCAACTCAGCTTCACTGAAAATGTGGAAAAACAAGGTTGATGGATCAGATAAACATGAAGTTATGGTGCTGCCTCTCTTACTATTTTTGTTGTTGCTTGTGGATATTACCCTAGAGCAGAACAGATAAAAAAATGTTCAAGGCATAACAATTCTGTTGAGCTTGATTTGTGCATATTGTGTTATTTCTATGTAACGTAGTGAAATATAGCGGACCCCTGCTGAATTTGTAAAAGTAATCTCCCTAAATGGTTACTTTCTGTGAAGCACATTCCTCCGATTATCCAGCACTGAATTTAAAGCAGAGACAATCGTTTATAGCAAAACTGGCGAATCTTACAGCAAGACTGTGGCTGCCCAGATATTACTGTACTCCAGTTTTCATCGACACTATCTAGTCTAATGAACACTAATAGTTCATCAACATATGGAGGGTTGAGGTTTTCTCACTCCTGATGTATAGAAAAGGCAAAGTAAAATTGCTGTCTAATAATGCCCCAAACCATATGCACTTATGTACTTATTGACACAATTCTCAAGGCCAAAGGCTGTGGACTGTGCTGTCTCTCTGAGCACATACAGATAAGCCCCAGCATCACTTTGTTTCAACAGTGATGGGATGTGGGACAAAAGATCCCACTAGGGAAAGATAATTTCCCACCTTGTTAACTCAGTAATGTTCTCTGTGAAGAACCATACTTATCTTCTGGCTACCATAACATACAAGGTAACCCTCTGTACTTGCTTTGTGCCTTTGCTACTACAAACTGTAGTAACCTTCTGGTTATGTAAGCTGCTGCCACCAACTGTGAGTATCCATTTTGACTAGTTGCTGCCACCTTTGCAATTCTTTATGTGAGATTTCTCTACTATAATCCCACCACCAGTCATAAATGATGCTTTGCATATTCTAAAGTAGCCTGGCACAGTCATACCGCACAGACTATGCCCAGCTGCCCAAACTGGCCTGACTGTTCTAACTCCAACCATATTGCTTTCCAACTAAACTCTTTGCTCCAACTGCCTTCCACACTAGCATTTTTCAGTCCTCTTCAAACTCTCCACCAATTACCATTCACTTCCAGTGTTCTATACTTTCACGTCTCCTACCAAACTATCTACTTTATTCTATTTAATACCAAAAATACATTAAAATGCTTTACATTGCTGCACAAAATATATACTCAAAATATATATACGTAAGTGGAGAACACCACATCTTCCCTATTGAAGCCCTGACTGCATCAACACAACATGACCACAGCACCAATAATACTTGAAGTCATCACCACTGTTGATAGACAACAAACACCAGTGCTCCTGACCATTGACTATGGTGCAGGACAAACCACCCAAAAAGGGTGGCCTCCCAGCGCCTGTTCTTCTGCCAGAGGGAAGCCACAGCCACCAAACTGTGCGGCTTCCTGCCAGAGAAAAAATAACCCGCAAAAAGCAGGTTCTTCTCAAGCCATGATGGTGACATAACAAGTGTGTCACGGGTGCACTCGTTACGTAAGTGCCACTCAGCACCATGCGGACGCCATGCAGTGCTTACGTAACAATGGCACCCATGTACACAGGGCGCCGCCATTCTTACCCCTCGTGACGTGCTAGGGTTGCGGGGCAGGTGGGCGCTCTGCCCCCCAGGCAACCCTAGCACATGACGAGGACATCGGAAAGGCCTATTTGTACCGGGCCTATGTTGGCTGGGGAAATAGGGTAACAATGGCCCCATACAGACAGGCCATTATAAAGCTGTTTTATTTGAGACCCAAAGCAGCTTTATTTTGGCCTGTCTGTATGGGCCCAATAATAATAATAATAATAATAATAATAATAATAATAATAATAATAATAACAACCCTTTATTTATGAAGCGCTGTAAATTTACACAGCGCTGTACATACAATCTTTTTAATTAGATGGTTCCCTGCCCTCGGGCTTACAATCTAAAAAGACATGACACAGAAGGAGAAGGGAGTGGTGGAAGGAAAGGGTAAGAGGTCCAGCAGTTCCTCTCTACCTCCGAGGCCTGGACCAAGGGAGATGGACTGGAGGGAGGGCTTGGCTTCATAATGGATGGTTAATCTTCTTCCAGGGAAAATACATAATAAGATTTGTTAATTGTAGAACAGAGACAGGAAACTGTGCACCTCCAAATGTTTTTTTCTGTGAATAGCTCTTGTCAGCATGGCTAATGATAAGGTACTATGGAACGTGCAATCCAAAAGACATATGGAGGGCACAACTGCCTATCCCACACCTGATTTAGGGCCAAATTGTATGGGATTATGGCATACAGTCTCTCTCCCCCTTGCATGCACAGCCAACACTTAGTGAATAAGGAATATTCAGGCTGTAGCTCATACATACAGCGAGGCAAAGAAAGGTCTCTTACATTTGCACCAAATCTTTCACTGCACTTTGCAAAAAAAAAGAGAGAAAAAAGGGGGGGATATTTCTTAATTTGGAGAGACTTTGTCATGCAGCACTATTCCACTGTTGGAAGCATCACTTTCTCACATTGAAAATATACTTCTCGTCTTTTGTCTCTGAGAGAGTGCTCCAAGTACCTTTGGCAGAAAGAGAGACTTCTAAGGATCTTGAAAAGTATTAGCTAGGCAGCAATTTATTTATATCAAGGCAATGGGGCTTTGAGTTTAGCAAGAATGAGTAAAGACTTCAGTTTTGTTGGAATGGAAAAGGCTACAAATTTCTTGTTACAGTTGAATAGGCTTGATGCAGCATAGCTAAAGATTCAGGCATCAGTTGATCCACCTGTCAACTGTTGACCTCTCATTCATCCACCCCACCTGCTGGGTAGTGCTGGAATGATAAATGTGGAAATCCACTCTGGTGGAAGCCCACTGTGTGGTTCCCATGCCTCCTGGGAATGAGGCAGAGATATTTGTCCATCACCTGGGTACCTAGGTACCTCCAAAGTCCCATAAGGGGACTCTTCTCATAGCAAGTATTCTCAGGTGCATGAGCCCTGTCTACTCCCAAACTGGATCAGGCCCCCATGCATAAATCACCCAAAGTTGTGGTAATTGGTATTACCAGTGTGATACCACCAGCACAACAATCATCTATACAAAAGCCTTAACACTGAAAGAGGGTGAACAGGGTAAGATAGTCGAAGCTGATTGACTATTCACATGATAGAGAAAGCTGCTTATATGGGCTGGGAGTTGATCTGAGTGAAACCTTCACTTGCTCCTGCCAGCCAACCAGGGTACCTCTGACTTCCTACTCCATATCAAAGTCCAGGAACACTGGGCTTCTGGGAAAGAGGAAAATTGCTCCGGCTCCAGCTTTGCCTGAAGCTGCAGTCTGCAAATTAGCACTTCTGGTGAGTTCGGAAACATCCTTTTAATGCATGGAGTTGTCAGTACTCATGTTTTCAGTCACTTCAGCATTAGGAGCTCTGGATATTTTAAAATTTTATTTCATTTACATGCAGCCTTTTTCTCAGTGTGGGACCCAAGGCAACTTTCAGAAATAGTAAATAAAAATGTTCAGAATAAAATTTAAAAACAATTAAAACCATCTCATCAAACACATTAAAATCCTCTTAAAAACAACCACCAAAAGTTTAAAAAATAAATGAATCATTTATACATTAAAAGTCTGCTTAAGCAAAAATGCCTTTGGCTGCTGACAAAAGGAAAGCAGGGAGGGACCAGCCAAGGTTCCCCTGGAAGGGAGTTCCACAGGGTGGGAGCAGCCACTGGGTAGGCTTTCTCTCTTGTGTCCTCACCAAGTGGGCTTGTGAGAAAGTCTTCCCCTGAAGATCTTAGAGCTCTGACAGTTTCATATTGGGAGATACGGACTTTCATATAGTCTGGACTCAAGTCACATAAGGACTTTATCGGTCATGACCAGTACTTTAAATTGTGCCCAGAAATGAATGGCTAGCCAGTGAAGATATTTTGAGAGAGATTCCATGCTCCCTGTGACTGGCCCTGGTCATAATTCTGACTGCAGCATGTTGAACCTGCTGAAGTTTTCAAACAGTTTCAAAAGAGAGCCTCACATAAGAGTGTGTTACACTAGTCTAAATGGGATGAAATCAAGGCATGTCTTACCATAGCTAGATCTGCATCCCAAGGAACACATTCATCTAGCCCACTAGTTTTAGCCATGTAGATGCACTCTTGGCCACTGCTGAAACCTAAGCATCCAGGTTCAGGCTTGAGTCCAAGATAACACCCAAGCTGCAAGCCTGATATTTCAGACAGAGTATAATCCTCTGAAATAATCCTAGAAATACCCTGTTTTAGTAATGCATTCAATAAATATAACAACAGTCACAACAATGAGGTGAAATATGGACATCCTCTTTTGTTTTTACATTGTGATAAGACTTTTGCAATGTTTAATATGTTTGGATAGCTGTATATTGTATTTGTCATATAGGAATGAAAGAATGAATGGTGAAGCAAAGAAGAACATGCAGCTGCTCACCTGTTTGCTTTTCAACTGAGATCATTACAGACAAATTGCTGATGTAGCCCATTTTGCATTATTGTTGTACTTTTGGCTGCGAAGCAGGAAGTTCACGAAATCTTCCTTGAAAGCCTTGTGAGATTTTATGCCCAATTTACCAGATTTAAGAGCTTTGGAAAGTTTGGGTATGGTTCAGATAAGCACCTGCAATTTTGTGTGTTTATTAGCTCTGATAAAACCTACAGAATTAGTCTTAGACTGACTGCACAGATGGAGTCTTGTATGAGTCTTTTCAGTGGAACTTTGGAGATGAATTAGTGAAGAAGTCAGAAGATATTTGCTAAAATCTCAGTTCTTTTCTTTTAACTCAGGGATGGGCAATTGTTGCCCTCCAGATTCTTTTCCACCTGCTGTTCCCATAGCATTAGCTATCTGGGGATGATGGAAATTGGAGCCCCAAAACGTTTGGAGGGTCTATACTAGCTGGTGTGATGTAGCAGCATTACCTAATGAACTGTATAGCTCAAGGCTGTAGCCTCATTTGGCTATTTTAAACATTCATATAATCAGGGCAGTGGTAGATTCCTGCCATGATGGCCATGAATTGTAATATCCCTGACAGTAACAGCTGCTGTTACAATGTCATGCTCTACTTAATTGTCATAAATAGCTTGAGATGCCACAGACTGTTGGTCCATCTTACTTACCCTTTAGTGGTCTACTCAACTCTTAGAGTGTTTATATGAATGTAAGAGGCAACACTTTGGTAGGTTTCAATATTTCACCTAGGACAGAGATTCATATCATGCATACAAAAACAATAGTGGTTAATCCTGTTGTTTGTTGTTATTAATTGCTGTCAAGTCAGCTTTGACTGATGGTGGCCCTATGAATGAGATGCCTCTAAGAGCTTCAAGGTGTATCCACACTGCAGAATTAAAGCAGTTTGACACACTTTAACTACCATAACACTCTCCTACAAAATATTTAGCCCTTGGCCCTTTTACTGGCCCCAATTCCTTTCCCAGTCCATTCACTTAAAAAATGACTCATATATGGGCTCCCAGTATCCTTATCTATTAAATGTTTTAATATTTTTGGTAGCATGCTTTTGAAGTTCTTATTTATAAATTACTTCAAGCCATTCTTTTGTAAACAAGAAGCAATATAATTTTTATTTACAGACAAAACTTAAGCAGAATATTTGTATAGTTGGTTCTCAAATCTGGTTGTTACAATGCATACATAACTTTACTTGTTACAAACTGTCTTTGTTCCAGCTCCCTCACTGACTTGAGGGTGAAACAGATGGTGGGTAAGGAGCTGCTTGCCACCACCCCTTTGCTTGCTAGATTGGGGCTGTAGGAACCGCACACCATGCTTCCACCCGGCCTTTCCCTGGCACAAAAAGGAGCGACAGAAAGTATCTTTGCCACAGTAGTGGCATTTTTTCAGCGCAGCATGTGTACACCAAAACACCATGGATCCACCACACATGTGGTCAGCTGTGTGGCTTCCTGGCAGACTGGGGGCATGCTGCTGTCTGAACACCATGCCCCCAGTCTGCCTGGAAGCCAGTCCTTTTTGACCGTCTGTTTCGTTCCTTAGTTTCCACCGGAAATTTTGTTTTATTTCTCTAAACACAAGTTCTAATACAGCCCCTTCTTCAGGAGTAGAAATCCTGTGAAAGTGTGCTCACTTCACAAATACCATTCCTCCAGAACAAGGTGGTTATGAGCACCCTGAACTAGTTCTTCACTTCTCAAAGAACATGAGACACTCAACTAATTTCACTGGACTTCTTTTGTCCTTTTAAATCTTCCTTCCTTACATGGGAGTCTAAATCCCATTAAGGTTTTTACTGAAACCTCTTCTCTGTTTACTAATACAATGACACACACTCTAACTCCTTTCAATGAAGATTTTCATATCAGCGCTTACCATGGGGTAAATGTTGGTAAAATGCTGCTAAAACATTTAGGAAGCACATGTGTGTGAAAGCCTCATGTGCTTCCTAAATGACAGGGAATTGTCTGTCCCAGAATCATTCGGGGAGCAATCATTTCCCATGAACAGAAACTTTGCATCTGAGGAAGTACAGTAGACTGAAGTCTATGAAAGCTCATGCTGCCAATTTCTTTCTTTCAGTTAGTCCTAAATATGCCACAAGATCCAACTGTATTATAGTTAATAAACCTTTACCTCAAAGAGTGGCATCACTATAGGGATGCAGCAAATGCAGGCCACACCAGGTGTCACCCTCTCTGAGTCCTGCCCAGAACCCAGAAAATCTCAGCCATGGAACAAAGAGGCGGCCAGCCCCATTGACATCATCACAGTCATTGTCATCTTCGTCTTCTCCAATGCTACCAACTGAGCAAGGACTTCAGGCAAGTCTGCAGCAGTGGTGGGGGCAGCAATAGTTGCAATGAATGGTGGTCTACTGCAGAGCCATGGTGGGTAAGAAGGAGGAAGAACTGTGTTAGGAGGAGCCAAAGATGGTAACATCCTAGAATGAAAGCAATGAGGTACAACAGTCATTTTGCTGACATGAAGGATCTGCACTTGCTGCACCCCTACAGTGATACCACTGAGGGTTACACCATGATATACTGCATTGGGAGACACTAACCCTTGTTACTCCACTGACTTCAGAATTTACTGATTTACCACATTCTGTTAGTCGATGGTTTTGCCCCCTTCTGAGCTCTTCTGAAGATACATTCCCCAAGCATGCCAAACTTATTCTTTTATTCATAGATTATGACATTTTGTCCCTGTAAGGATGAGCACATACTCTGGAATATCATTCATAGATGGAACAATCATATAAACATTTCTTGAGGGTGAAGAAACTGGTTAGTATCAGGACTTTTGTTTTGTTTTGTTAATAAGCCTATATTTCCTATTCTTTCACACACTGATTTCATTGAAGCAAGCAAAATACTAAAAAGTGAACTGGAAAAGGCAGATTTATACAAGTCCATAGTCACTCACAGGGTTTTCTCTTCTGGTCTTTAGGCACAATTGCAAAAGGGATTAAACTCAAATAGGTCTTCTAAATTTTCTGGTCATGCCTGCAGGTGTTCCTCTCCCCAGGTTTCTCCCAATGAATAAATAGAGTGTCCTTGAGGATGGCCATAGGAATACATTGGATGGATATGAGCAGCCCCACCATAAGAGCAGGCACCCCATTTTTGCTCAGAGGCAAATCTCCCAGCTGACTCCACATTATTGATCTCTGCCTCCAAATGGCCATAAGAATCTGCTGTCCTTCTGAATAATCATAGGAATGTATTGGACTGTTACTAGCATCACTGTCTATGTTGGCTAGGACTTCTGGGACACTTGGAGGCAAAGATTAAGTGCCATTGCACCAAGTATTTACCTGCAAATATCCCTAGGAACTCAATGTTGTGGTACCTATATAAAAACGACCTCACAGGAATGTATTGGATTGGTACTGGAAACAACTATTACTGTTCTAACCCAGACTCTTACAAGCTAAGGAGTCCAAGTAAATAATGCCTTTACTCACTGATACAACTCTCTATACATCATCCCCCCTCTCTCCCCAATCTCTGCATTACACATGGAGTAGACAATACACTGCTGTTTGACATATGGATTATAATGCAAATACTTCAGTGCCATTGTTATGGCAGACATTTGTTGTTTGGCTGTCTTCAGCCTCAAAATCTGTATTACTGAATAAAACAAAACAGAAAGGCAATCCACTGTGTGTTTTTCTTAACTGTAGTCAAATAACAGTCTGTTTTTTCAGCAGGTATACGGCTCAGCTGTGTGACTTTGAAATTCTGAATGTTCCCTGATTACTACTTATTTGCCAAAAGGCAGCAGACATTGAAAAGTAAAGTTCTCATGCAGAGATATCAGCAAGGATTCTCCTAAATTTAAATGTCTGTGAAGCCATTCCACTGTTGACTTAACAAGAACCAACTGTGTCTTTTTGTAAATGAGCTCTGGAAGAAGATGTAAATCATACCAGTCACTATTCTAGTTCCTGGGAAGAGGCCCTTTAGTAACCTTGCTTTTCTGCAGCTCTAGACTGACTGAAGATCATGGCTGTGAATATAATGAAGATGCTCAAAATAAGGCTTTTATCCTCATTAATAGAGCTGATTGCTGTTCTTGTAAATGCTTCATAGTGTCCAGCAACATATGCAATTGCAACATTACCCAATATTAATTTGCTTTTTAGTGAAAGGAAGAACTTGAGATTTTAAAAGTCTGAATGTGGGAGAAAGTGAAATAGTTAGATTTGCCCATCTCTGAACAATATCTGCTTCATTTTATATCTGTTAAGCTTTCAGTACAATTCACAGCATGAGTAGGCAATACAGTCAACTAGTATTGTGTATATGGATGATCCACCTGGTTCTGATGAAAATAGCCCCTGCTTTGGTAGAGCTTCATGTATGTAAGAGTCACTCTATATGCAAAGCAGGCATTATTTTAAAGTAGGGTTGCTAGGTGATGGAGAGGGTATGTAGTTGTGTAGAAGGGAAAAATTAAGCAGGTGCTGCTTGTTATGAAAAGTTCTACCTCCTGAAATCCCCTCTTCTGCACAACCATTAAATGCACAGGAGCCCATCCCAGTTGTTCACCTTGCAACCCTGCTTCAGAGAGGCATCTATATTTTTTCCATAAATGTTCACTGTAGAGGAGTCCAGAGACTTCCCCAAGAGGTATATGAATCAACTTCAGGTGGGGGGGGGGTAGGTCCATGAAATGGGCTCCACAATATGTGATACCCCATTTGAGTTCCTTTCTGTTACTTTGAAATTTGTGTTTAAGTACATTTTCCATTAGAGGAGGTCCATAGTTTTCATCAGATTCTCAAATAAAGAAAGAAAGAAAGAAAGAAAAAGAAAAAAAGAAAAAAGAAAAAAGAAAAAAAAAGGTAAGATTCACAGCTGACAATCAAATTCAGGACTCCAGATCTGAATCAGGATCCCAACAAGGAGGAGGTCTTTCATTTAATCTGCAGGAGATGCCCTGCATTAATAATTTATATTGGAAACATTTTCCATAATGAATTAATGTGTTACAGTAGACAGCGAGAGCCAGCATGGTGTAGTGGTTTGAGTGTTGGGCTACAATTCTGGAGAACAGGGTTTGAATGTCCACTCAGCCATAGAAACCCACTGGGTGACTTTGGGCAAGTCATGCTTTCTCAGCCTCAGAGGATGATGATGATGATAATAATAATTATTATTATAATTATATTCTGCTTTTTCTCAAAAGAATCAAGATGGATTACAGGAATATCAAGATAAAATCACATACAATTTTTAAATACAATTAAAAAAAGCCCCCCCCCCCGAACACAAAATCATAATCAATCCCTAAAAAGAAAAAGGAAAAATTTAAAACATTCCAAGACCAAAATAAAATTAAAGTTTCGGGCAGATTTGGGCGGGCAATGACAAACCCTCTCTGAAGAAAGGAGCCAAGAAAACCCCATGGTACGGTTGCCTTAGTCTGAAATGACTTGAAGGCACAGAACAACAAACATCAAAGTAGACAGTGGTGGCATGGGAAGCCCCCTCCAGTTTAGGACAATAGTAATTCTGGGATCAAAGTAATACTTGCTTTTGGTGTTGTTTGACTTTCTAGTACCAAGACACACAAAGAAAAATAGGAATAAGACGCACCATTGTGATCAGTACTGTCTCCAGGAGGCTAGTTGTTCTCTGGTATTCTGGGCTTAATTAGGAGATTCCATTTGAAATGGCATGACCTAATGGCGGCAAACAGAATATAGTTAACACATGGGACAAGTCTATGATGTGGCCTTCTGGAATGAAAGATCACAATCTGTTGATGGTGGTGGCGGCGGAGGAGATGAGGGGCACAGCCCATCCTTGGAGACTAAAGTGGCAGACACAGGAAAGAGCTTTGTTTCCTCCACAGAAGTCTAGGAAGAGCTGGGGCGAATTTGATTTCAAAGCCTGACAGAACGGCTGTGGCATTTGTTTCCAATTCGACAGGAATGAGCGTATGGTTTGAACAATTCTTTCGAGGTTCCTGGTGGAGGGATGCATAACTCATCTCAGCTGGCTATGTTAAGAGATCAAATGACAGGAAAAAAAATCACTCAAAGCCCAGGGTATCCTTCTGGCAACCAGAGCTCTTGTACATCTTCAGAAGGCCGTTATTTTGTGCAGCCTGGACCCAGGTCTCTGTGCTATATGGAAACTGCCTGCCTGCAAAACAATTTTACTGTTGCCAGATGTTGGCTCTCTGCCTGCTTCTACATAATTCAGCACTTTTCTTTGTTCAAGATGTTACAATTTAAAAAGGCTTTAGAAGTTTTATTTTAAATGGCTTGGCAATACATATTTCTTATTCTTCCCCCCTCAGCTCAGACAGGCTTTTCCTCTACCCTGTGTTGTGGAATTACCATTGATGGCATAGGTTACTTCACATAACCAGCAATAGCAAAGGCATCTTAATCTGACCATATTTTTTTTTGTGGGGGGGGGGGAACCTAGGCGGGTAAAATGGTCCATTATCCATCATATGGATTACTCTCATTCCAATATTATACTTGCTATGAATACCTGTAACAGGTAGATATCTTTCTGCCATCCTTGTTTCTTCCCTGGTCTGCTTCCTGCACTCATATCTCAAGTTCCTTTGCATTTATACTTTCTTCTGGCATCTATGTGATGAACAGGTGAATGCCTGAGTAAAATTATTTGGAAGGGATTGGTCAGAATACTTCATCCTTAGAAGGGTTTATAATCCCATAGGAATTTTATTTATTTTTAAAACAAACTCGGTATGCTAAATTTTGTTTAACAAAATCCTCTCCAAGTAGCTTGAAAAGTACAACTCTTGAATTTAAAACTTAAATATAAACCAGTGATCATAACAAGCATCACCACCAGCAGCATAGTAATCTTCATCACCTTCTATGTCATGATGTTTATTTGCACAATGCTCTTCCACAATAAAATCAAGTTCAAAGCAGCTTACAGCAATATAATTAAAAACAACATTTCAAGTTCAATAACAATTGCAATTCAAGATTTAATAGTCACACAATAGGCTAAACATTTCATAGTCTTATACACAGTGATTAGATGGTCTAGTAATCATTCACACTAGGTCTTCACAAAGCTAATAACCAAATAGAAAGAAATCAAAATAGCAGAATAAATAATATCTTGCAAATATAAATGTGGGCCCAGACACTGCCCTCCTGGTCCCTAGGCACCTTCAGTCTGTCAGGATCTTGTCTTCTTAGACTAGGCAGACATAGAGGATCAAGGCCTACATTTTTGCAACTAGATAGCTTTTAAGATGGACATTACAAAACCATTTAGCCCTGAAAAATACTAAAAGTAAATAAATGCAATTATAGACCCTGGGTCATTCACACTATGTGATTACATACCATCCAACATTTCATAGATGAAAACTGAAACATGTGGCCAAGAATTCTGGAGGGAGGTCAAGATGGTAAAAGTTATTGATGAGGAACAGACAATGTAGGAGCAGTATGCTTTTGCCTAAGTCTACAGGGACGGGCAAGATTCTGTCCCATGCTTTCTCCTCCAATTGAGCGCACTCTGAATTCAGTTTACAGCAACGGAAGTAAGCAGAACGGGGAAGGCAGAAAGTGAAAGGAGAAGAAGACACTGGGACATTTAAGAAGCAGCTGAAAAAGTGGAAGTTCAGAGGATTCATTGGGATTGTTCTTGCCATACTGGACAGTTGGAGGATATGCAATTATAGTGCTATGATTCCACTTTAACTGTCATTGCAACTTTCTGTGGAATCCTGGATTTGCAATTTAGGGAGTGTATTGAGAATTCTCAGTCAGAACCTTTAGTACCTCACCAAGCTATAAACCCTTTAGAACCATGGCAATTAAAGTAGAATAATAGTCCTACAGTTGTGTAGTGTCAAAGGGCCCTGCAACAGTTCAGGGGACTGCACTAGATCTCTCTAGTGCTGAATTCTACTGTCCTCACCAAGCTAGCAAACACCACGATTCTGTAGTTGGAGCCAGAACAGTTAAAACAGTATCAAACTTCTCTAACAGGTAAGTTCAATTTCAGTGGTTCACCACACAGGGAAGCTACATAAGGACTCAGTCTTCTGCTTGAGACCCAGCAATTCCTGAAAGTATATTGAAACTAAGCCCACCCAAACTTTCTTTACACTTCTATGGTTCTCCTAGCAGAAAGAATGTCTAATATAGGATGACAATGACTTTAAGCAACCGTGTCAAATCCTGGACATATAAAGCCTAATCTGGCAACTAAGCATGACCATGGGCTGTTGTTGGAAAACCAAAAGCAAGTAATAGCTGATGTGGTTAAGCTTGGTTTTGTCTCCTTGTTTACTCTAGACTCTTCTGGATCTAGTAAATAAATTCCCTCATTTTAGGCATTAAAATGCTTTCCCATTATTATTCTGGAAACACTGATCTATCCAAAATTATATTGCTGTTATTTTTGTTTATGGAGTGAGGCCTTCATTTCTTGTAATTCTGCATGAAATATTATTTGCAAAGCTATATGGCTAATGCAAATAAAGAAACCTGACTTAACGGTGTTACTGACAGGCTGAATGCAATTGGCTATAAATAGTAACTGAAGGGTAGCATTATATGTACAGTGCTCAGTAAACTTACAGTATTTTATAAATAAAACTTAATAATAATAATATCATAAATGCAGGTAGATTTTGATAAAATATGGTTGGCCACACATACACACACACATATATCACAATCCCAAAATGAACCCCACAAGTAGTACTATGGCATTCAACATGTTCGTTATGTTCACTTTTTTTAAAAAAGTGGTACCATTGGCAACCACATGTCAGTTTTATTCAGGTATTAAGCTGGAAAACACTGTGTTTTTATAAAACTGAAAGAGATGAAATACCATTTTAGAAGTGGCTTTTTTGACCTAACAAATGGTGTGGTTTGAAATTAATTTGGGACCCTATTGGTTGGTTTTGAGATATAAAGTGCTAGTTCTGACCTCCTGTTGTTGTTGTTGTTGTTATGTGTGCGCCTTCAAGTTATTTCTGATTTATGGTGACCTCAAGGTGAACCTATCATGGGGTTTTCTTGTCAAGATTTGTTCAGAGGTGGTTTGCCATTTCCTTTCATGAGGCTGAGAGTGTGTGACTTGCCCAAGGTCACACACTGGGTTTCATGGCTGAGCTGGAAATCAAACCCTGGTCTCCAGTGTCATGGTCCAACACTCAAATCACTACTCCATGCTGGCTGACCTACAAAATCCTTTCAATCTCAGGCCCAGGCTATTTGAAGCCTACCTGAGCTTTTAAGATTTGCAAGGGAGGCACTTCTCTGTATTCCACCATCTTCACAGGAACGGTTGATGGCAATCTGGGAGAAAGCCTTCTCTTGAAATTGCCTTCCTAGGGAAACAAGGATGGCTCCTTCTTTGTTTTCCTTTTGGAGGCTGGTCAAGACCTTTCTTTTCCAGAAAACCTTTGGAAATTGATTTTAACAAGATAAGGTCTTTTTATGGTGCTGTACTGTTTTTAGACTTGGTTTTAATGTAAGATTTTAAATTCTGTTGTCATTTAATACTGTTTTAATTTTAATGTATTGTTTTAAACTATATGTATTTTTATATAAATAAAGTGACAGATGATAGAAAGTTGGTTAATTGTATTGTTTAAAGAACTGGATTTCAAACCCACTTAGCAATCACAAGCTTATAATTTTCTTAGTAGCCTTCTTATTAGTCTTCTGTTTACTAGATTTCTACTGTGCATCCCACAAGACTGTATTTACTAAAAAAAATAAGTGACAATTTAGTCTTGGTGTCACAATGTTTACATTTAGTGTTGTAAATAGGGCTGTAAATAGAGCCAGCATGGTATAGTGGTTTAGGCTCTGGAATTTAGGGCTGGAATCCTTGTTCAGCCATGGAAACCCACTGAATGACCTTGGGCAAGTCACACTCTATCAGCCTCAGAGGATGACAAAGGCAAGCCCCCTCTGAACAAATCTTGCCAATAAAACCTCTTAATAGGGTTGCCATAAGTTGGAAATGACTTGAAGGCACACAACAACAACAAATAAGGCTGCCTTACTAGTCTGCTGATAACTAGTCTGAGGCAGCCAACTCATCCTCAATGCATTGAGCCATCATCCCCAGTTTGGGAAGCATAGTAATGGAGGACAAAGCTGTATGTCCTCACATGTGGTGAAGGGTGCTGTGCTATGCGTATTGAAATAAGATGCAGCTTCCAATCACACTTGCTTCTGTAAAGGAATTTAGAATAAGCACCAACTTCTCAAGTGATAAACTTTCCTGGGCGAGCCTTTCTTATTCCTTATTCCTTATTGCATTCCCTTGTGCATTATAAAACTCTTTCCCACATGGACCCCTCATGCTGTAAAGCAGCATGGGGAACTGCAGAGAGCAGTGGCCAAAATTTGCCAGTGGCAAAATTCTGGTCCTTTCCTGAGGGAACTTGTCTCTCAGGAAATGCTTTGGGATGGAAGGTGAAGGATAGGGTTCTGGAACTGAAATGGACTGGGAAAGCCCGATTCCATGAATGGACTTTGTACATATAGGTTTTGCTGCATTTTCTTTTAACAGAGCAAAAATGTATCATAAACGAGCATGTCAGTATCATCAAAGGCACCAAAGATTATCAATTTTATTCTAGTACCTTTTGCTTATTCTTAAATATGTAAGCAAAGAGGGGAAAATCAAAACTTTAGTCAGTCTGGTACTAGTCACCCACCCAAATTTGTGCCCATGAATTCTCTCAAAATTTAGATATAAAACATACACTGAATACTTAGCCTTCATTGGCAGTATTCAACATTGGAGAGTTGTTTTTTTTATAGTTGACAGACAATCATATTGTTATTTTTCAAAAGATTTTATGGTGGATATGAAACAGTTAGTGCTAGAAGCCTGGGTTTATGATGTATTACTTGAAAATTGATCACTTGCGGTATTTGCTGTTTGACATCTGATACAAAACAAACTGGTGAGACACTGCAGACAAATTGGTAACACTCATGTTTCAGATTCAGAGTTAAGAGATTTTTCTTCATTTCATCAAATTTAGAATTAAATTCAGTGATTTTTCAATCTGTACAGTTTAGCTGAAGAGCAAACCATTTAATGTACGAGCCAGCAACAATATGACATCCATGCTTTGTTGTATGGTCATATATCTGTCCTGGTTGCTAATGTCAACTCATCCAGCTGAAGAGAGGAGTGGCTGAACTCCTTATTTCTCTAGTACTGCTGAACTGAATCTTGTATATCAATACTTTATTTCAATTAATATCTGAAGTCTGTGGTTCTTATTGTGTGCAAATTTGAATCCAGATAAATAGTTACCTTAACCATAGTCATAGAATCATAGAATCATAGAGTTGAAAGAGACCACAAGGTCCATCCAGTCCAACCCCTGCCATGCAGGAACTCTCAATCAAAGCATCCTTGACAGATGGTCATCCAGCCTCTGCTTAAAGACCCCCAAAGAAGGAGACTCCAACATACTCCGAGCCCTCACTGTCAGGAAGTTCCTCCTAATGTTGAGGTGGAATCTCTTTTGCTGGAGCTTGCATCCATTGCTCCGGGTCTTGTTCTCTGGAGCAGCAGAAAACAAGCTTGCTCCCTCCTCAATATGACATTCCTTCAAATATTTAAACAGGGCTATCAGATCACCTCTTAACCTTCTTTTCTCCAGGCTAAACATCCCCAGCTCCCTAAGTTGTTCCTCATAGGACATGGTTTCCGGACCCTTGAGCATCTATGTTCTTAACACAATTTTCCAGCAACTTGACAAACTGTCTGAAATGCCTATGATAACCAACTATTTGCAAAGTTTTGGTTGTGACTGGATTTTGGCAGAGACAAGAATTTCTATTCTTGGTAAATAATATCATCCACTTAGATATTAAGCCAAAAAGCATAACTAGGGCATGTTTGCAGACAGTGATTAGTAAACCTTTGGCTCTTTCTTCATTCATAGAGTACTGTACTGAGAATTACTGAAATCTACACAGGCTAAGATGATTAAATGACAACATAAATTAGTAATAGTGCTTTATTTTTATTGTCTATAGTAAACATGGTAACAGCTCCCTTTCTCATATTCCTGGTCAATTTACCATGTAAATCTATGATAATCAGGAACATGGATCCCATTGACAACAAAGGAATTCTTGGTATTCTAACATCCATATCTAAGGAGGAGCCCCGGTGGCGCAGTGGTTAAATGCCTGTACTGCAGCCACTCTCTCAAAACCATAAGGTTGAGAGTTTAAGACCAGCAAAAGGGCTCAAGCTCGACTCAGGCTTGCATTCTTCCAAGGTCGCTAAAATGATTACCCAGATTGTTGGGGGCAATTAGCTTACAGTTGTAAACCACTTAGACACAAGAGTTTATTGCACAGGCCCCTGGAACGGGGCTTGTGCATTACAAAAGGGGCCAGGATGGGGCTGGAACGAGCAGGGGACGTATTTTATTGCACACAGGAAGTCCCCGTTCCATTCCATCCCTCATCCGTCCTACAGGAGGCGATTTTTGAGAGCTGTTCAGCAACTATTCTCAAAAATTGCCTCCTGTGGGACAGATGGGGAACAGAAGGGAACGGAATGGAACGGGGACTTTTGTGTGCGGTAAAATGCATCCCTCCACTCATTCTGCACTCGTTCCCTGCCCCTTTTGTTCCATCCCCAATCTGTCGTGGTGCGATAAACTATACTGTTAGTTCAGTATGAAGCGGTATATAAATGAAGCGGATTGTTTGTTTAAACATATGGAAAATGAACACCATCTCACTGTTCAGAAGGGCCAGGAACAATAGATTACAAAGAGAGGGATCCCTAAGAATCATATGAAAAGAATGTAGGCATATAAAGTCATCTGAAAATGGCAGCACTGCCTGAAAATGTGATATTTTTTTATTCTGTCCACAACATATAAGATATAGATGTCATAAAAGGTTCAACGCTGACTTTTCAGCAGCTGAGTTATTTATTTTTAAAGATACCACTTTTCTTCTTTTGCTGCCTGAGGGGCAAATCAGAGCACACCATAGCACTGGACATGCAGATCAGACATTCATAGGAATGATAAAGACCACAACTTTAGTGGTTATAGCTGAGGCAGCTTGGCATAGCCTAGGGCATAGACTGACACATTGGGTGACTTTTCTGCCACCTGATGGTATCCACCTGCCAGCCTGGGAGCTGAGGGAATCCTAGAAAGAGAGACATTGGGAATTCACATAAGTGAAGATGGTATACATTTCCCCTAAAACCTGGGAATGAACCAGTTTCACATCCCTGAGCTGGGCAAGTCCTCAGATATCTCACTTCAAAATCCCTTAAGAGAATCTCTCAGTTTGGGATTGGAATTAAGGCCCCTTTGCCTTAAACTAAATAATGTCTGTTGGCAAATCATCTTAAAGTTGTGGCAAGTAGTAAAAAAAAAAAACCCTACACATTGCATGTTGTGACCATATTTCCCTTCATAATGTACAATCACTGAATATGAGGGTGGGAGAATAGGAAGATTGAGAAGCCTGACCAGTGAGGCTGGCAAGAAAGCTTTTATGGTCCCCAGGCAGACTAAATGGAAAATTTAAATAGCTAACTCCTCCCTAGGAGAACCTACCCCAAAGCCAGCAAGTCTCCCACTGGATTAGCTAGTGTACTTCCAAGGAGGGGATAGCTGATATGCCCTAGGCATGGTGGGATCTGCCACAGTTTGGTGCCTTTCCCCATATCACGGATGGGGATTAGTCTGAGGACCTGTGTCTTCTCCAAACCTAGTCAGTCCCACTCTCACAGTACAAGGAGATAATAACATACAGAATAAATTTAAGCTAAATGGTAAAACATTTAATCTCACACATTGAAATAGAATGCCAGAAAGAGACATTGGAAGACATAACTGACATTACTGACCGTTATCTGGAAAATACATTGACACACAATAGGTTGTTTTGTAGAATAATTAAGTTAAAAAAAATAGCAGAAGAGCTGAGCTCTTACTTTAGCCGCCATCATATACAAGTTATGATGTCACCCTCAAAAGCCAGTTGGGATAGTTTAGAGACTCTTTCAACAATTTAGATTCAGGAAACCTCCTATTTATAGAAGGACCAGTTCACTGGTATATACAGAAGCTCTTTGAGTGTTTTTGACAGATTCCTAAAACTATACATCTTCGTGTCTCCTATGTCTTTATTAATCATGCACTTGTTCAATCAGAGGCAAAAAAGAGCTCTACTGAAAAATAAAACCATAGCCAATTTTGACAGCAGGTGTTTCTAGTAATAGATGGGACCTACACCATATGCAGTAGGAATGATATTTTCACCCATGCTGCACATTCTATTTGAATGCAGGAAGGATGCCTTTTCATTTCATAATTGTACTTCATTTTTGATATTAAAGACTTTGTAAAAATGATGTGCATGTTAAACATTTAAGTAAGGAACATATCCAGCAAGTTACATTTTAAATCATAGTTTATCATTGTTTCAGGGAATTTCTGAAACACACTTCTGTTTCAGAAATACTAAAGACACATTAATCTTGATTCTTGCTTTAGTTTTGGTGAGATATGATGAAATGCAAATTTGCCATATGATGTAGAATCCATTATCAATCAGTGGACCATAGTCACACTTCAGAGCTTATCCCATTAACAAATGAACTAGCCTATCTCTTCCATCTTGAATTCAGCATCCGGGATGCCCCCCAAATGTTATCATACCTAAATCGCTGCCTATCTAGCCAGGATGCTGCTACCCAGATGCACCCCAGGTCGAAGCCTTGCTCAGCCAGCACTTTTTCGAACTTGGGGAGCTTCCGACTTCAAAAATTGGCCAGCTGAGCAAGGCTTCGACCTGGGATGCATCCGGTCAGTGGCATCCTGGATAGATAGTCAGTGATTTAGGTATGATAACATCCGAGGGCATCCAGGATCCTGAATTTAAGCCAGAAGAGGTAAAATGGCTTATTTGTTAATGGGATAAGCTCCTCTATCTTGTGCTGGCCTGGGACTCTTTCATATAACAGTTATAGTACTATGATGTTACTTTAACTGCCATGGTTCCATCCTATCGAATCCTGGGATTTGCAGTTTAGAGATATGCTGCCAGACAGCTTGCTTCGCCAAACTGCAAACCCCAGCCATGGCAGATAAAATGGAATCATAACGCTGGAACTGTGTAGTGTGAAAGGGCTCCTGAGTACTATATATTCATGAGCCAGTTCTAACTGCATCTTTTTGTATGCAATACCATACAAAACAAGTATTGCGCTCTCTCTGTCACCTGGGTCTCCATTCATTTCCTCCCCTCTCTTTTCATCTCTTATTCTCTGTTCATCTACTTCCCTACTCTCAGTTTCACCTTAGAATAATAGAATCATAGAGTTGGAAGAGACCACTAGGGCCATCCAGTCCAACCCCCTGCCATGCAGGAAATCCAAATCAAAGCATCCCTGACAGATGGCCATCCAGCCTCTGTTTAAAGACCTCCAAGGAAGGAGGTATACATTTCCCCTGCCCATTTACTCACATTGCAACCCAAGACAGCTAACCATGAGTTTTCTCTTCCATTTGCATCATGAGTGAAGTCAATCTAATTTATTAAGAAATGAAGACTGATTGTTTGCAAAATTGATTTTTTACAAAGTGGATCCAGGTTCTAGCCACCTAATCTATGCTTATAGCTTGGGTTACTGGATGAGGGTAAAATCTCTTGTCTGTCTCTCTGTTCTTCCCATTCATCACAGCAATAATATTTTGGCATTTGAGGGGGATTTAAAATTCCCCATGGTCCTTAATCTATGTAGAGAGAGCAAACATTGACTCATTGTGTGGTCTTTCACATGCTGAGACTAAATCTAAATCTGAATTCAAACCAAACTCTTTTAAAACTTGTTTTAGCTGGTTAGGGTCTTATATTAGTAATTGTGCTGAATGAATGCCTTTCCATGGCAGTACATTACTCAGATAAAAATGTTTCTGCAGTGCAACACCACCACAAGTATCCAACATTTCCACTTGTTTGATGTTTGTTTTGTTTTTGAAATTGGGTAGGGTTATGCTGGGGGAGTTTGCCTCTCAGAGCTTTAAAAGGAACCGGCTTTTAGATTTGCCAAGACTTTCTAAGGCTGTTTTTGTTTAGGCATATAGTAGTTGAGGGATTGACAATCATGTATTAATTCACAATGGCCTTTGTAGGTGCTCTTACAAGTAAAGGGAAGTCAAACTTTCCGCTAGGATTTGGAGACCATCAGGCAATAGGCTATTGTGGACCACACAGTTTTTTTTCTCCCACTCCTGCTGAAGTTTTGCAATTTTCGCTGCATACCAAATATAAAAGCTGAAAGAAAGACAACCCTCTAAAGCAATGCAGCCCATAACATCCTTTTTGTTATAGCTGGATGCTGTGACCCTGAACAAACTTCATAAATCCGTTCCAGAATTTTGCCATGTTTTGGACTGATTCCCCTCCCAATCCTTTTTATCTTTGGCCTCACCTTTGGGCACTCTGTGTTCATGTTTGCATCCAATTTTGAGTGTGTGTATGGGGTCAAACAAGCTGTGTAATATAGATGTGTTATTCCTTGTACTGTCCAAAGTCAGCTGGTGGACATCCTTTCAATTTCTAATCATTGCAAGCAAAAAGAGATAGGTTGTTCCATTTGGTAAAAGTGCAAAGTGCGCTCATGCAAAATAGACACATATTGCAACATGCACATTTTGTCTTTCTTTCATGGCATGTATATAATGACCTTCAGAAACTAATCACAACCAACTTTCTAGACTCTATTAATTATCACAGATGGTTTCCATCACTGAGTCACAAGAACAGAAAGGAAGATCTTCAGTCATGTTTTATGGCTTCCTGGCTGTTATTTTCTAGCTGTGGCCTAGGATTGAATAAAACAGGATATCGCACCAGCAAAAGCCATCCTGAAAGTGAGACAGCATCATGAATAAGCAAACAAGCCATTTCAGCCATCATCCAGAGACTAAAGAAGTCAGAAGACTTCAAAGACTGCAGGAACCACATTGTGAGAAAAATAATGACTACACTATAAAAACAAATACAATATTCCAAGGCTTGATTGCGAGATCCTGGCAGCCTTTCTTCAGCTGCAGAATCAAAACAATTCTACCACCCCTGAACTTCCTGCAGAACCTCCTGCTCCTTAGCACCTACTGTGAGCTGAGGTCATGAGGAGCCAATGTCAGCTCAGCAGAAAGAAAGGTTCACATGCTCAAGTGAGCCCCACATTCAAGGGAGGAAAAAAATGTTTTGAAGGCATTTACTGCTTCCTTTCAATGTATTCCATCCTAATAGTGCTTTTAGAGCTATCGTATTCCAGTGTTATTTTCAGCTGGCTTAAGAAGGCCACTTAGAACACCTTCATTGCTCTAAGCCATTTAGGTGATTTATTTTTCCTAAGTCTGAAATCCATGCATACTACTTTTGGTAGGGCAGAGGTGCTTAGTTGGCTGGGTTTCAAACCATATATGATCTGGTTTAGGCTTCACAGATATGTTTGCCCTGTATATGTGTCTGTACATTAAGTGATTGTAGATCGTATTGACCTACTTCAATATAAAATGTCAGTTTCTATGTGTTCCTATTATACAATGTGGCTAGCCCCTCCCAAATCTGGC
Source organism: Sceloporus undulatus (assembly GCF_019175285.1). Taxonomy (NCBI): domain Eukaryota; kingdom Metazoa; phylum Chordata; class Lepidosauria; order Squamata; family Phrynosomatidae; genus Sceloporus; species Sceloporus undulatus. Next base: position 189,816,741 of record NC_056525.1, on the reverse strand, counting down.
ATCTGCCAGAAATGAACTATAACCACACAAAGTGGCTGGGATGCTAAGGTTTGTAAGTCCAGACACAAGTGGAAAGAACAAGGTTGAAAGCTTTTCCAAAACTTTCCTTGAACATAAACTTTAATTATGAGGAGACTTTTTTTTTTAAAAAAAATGTTTTTGTTATTCAACATTTAAGGTAGCAGAATAATGATGTTATGCCTTATAATCACACTCATTTGGGCTATACACCCTTTCTCTGGGTAGATGATACTAACAGTTTTGTCTTAGGTCCAAAACACACTGCAGAAATAATCCAGTTTGAGGCTCATTGCTAGGGCATCCAGGGGACTGTAGTTTACTGTGGCATCAGAGCAGTCTGACACAGAAAGCTAAATATCTCAGAAAACTAAAGTTCCCAGAATTCCACAGCATTGAGCCATGGCAGTTAAAATGGTATCAAACTAGATTATTTCTGCTGTGTGTTTTGGACCTTAATCATAAAATGAGGTTGTTGCATTTTAGTTACTTTAAATCTTCAATTCTCCTCTGTATACCAAATTATTTGAAGGTAGCTGTGGAATTTCCTATTCTCACCATGATACTATAGACCTAACATTAGGAGAGTTTGAATTTTGAAGCTCAGAGAAAGTTGGGGATGCAATGTGGTGAACATCTATGCAGGCATTTTTTCTTACACAGAGCACTCATGATGAGGTGAGATTTCAAGCAATTATGGTTCAATGATTCGGGGTCAGTTGTTCCTTGTTTATAAATTACCTTCAGCCTATGTCTGTGTTGGCAAAAAAGGATTTTAAGCATTTTACTCTCATTCAGGAGGAACTAGATTGTTTTCGTGCATGACACTAACAGTGCTTTTTCCTATTATAATATCTTCAATTTGCAGTTTAAATACCCACTGTCAAGTGTACAGTCCCTACATTTTGAAACCCTTCTTTTCTACGCTTGCACTGACAACATTTGTGTGCACAGTCATAATATAAACATCACTCAGTACTACTTTTAGTGTTATATGTGAAAGCAAATATTTTCAAGACAAACTGAATCACAAATTTCTCCAGTATTTTTAAATCCCTGGGCAGCTGGTCCCATTATTTAGTTATGTGGGCTTCTTTAATGTTAAACTTTCTACACATTAAAGCAGTTGTTTCTTTTCCTATGCTCACTTGACACTCCATCTTACTGAGGGTCTTTTTTAAATTTTTTTTTTGAAAATACCAAATTTTTTCAGCTCTTTCTCATAAGTCTTTCTTCTAAGACACTTAGGATTGGTCTACAATGATTTCTATTGTGGTCTCAGAATGTTTTGAGGGTTCTAAATTACAGCCCTCTTGTGTTTTCCCTTCCTTTCTTCTTCCTTTTTTCTTAGCAGAGAAAATCTATTAAGGAAAAGGAAGACAGAGTAGTTGCACACTGCCTTTCAGCTGTGAGCAATAGGGGTTCTCACTATGGCAAGAAACTATCAACTGTGCACCCCAACAATTTGAAACTTAATATCTTAACTCCTTTCCTGTTCATTCAGCTGTTGCAACAACCTTGTGACTTTAACATGTGTATGTGCCTTCACATCGCCTATTGACTTATGGTGACTCCCTGAATTTCATAGGGATTCTAAAGGCAAGGTGGTTTTTCTAGTCCCTTTCCCTGAAATATAGTTTACAGCACCTGGTAGTCATTGAAGGCAGGAGCATCACTAAAGGGATGGGGCGGGGGTTCAGGCTCCACCAGGTGACACCCTAAGGGTGGTGGTGACATTACTGCTTCCCAAATACAGCTGGCCCTTCTTATACACAGATTTTTTATACACGGTTTCAGCATCCACGGTTTGAAAATGTTCCAAAAAAGTATAAATTTCAAATATCAAACCTTGATTTTCCATTTTTTATAGGGGACACCATTTTGCTATGTCATTGTAGTTAATGGGACTTGAGCATACAAGGATTTAGTTATACACGGGGGATCTTGGAACCAAACCCCAGCATATAACAAGGGTCCACTGTATCTGCCTTTTGGAAGAAATGGGCTCTGGCATTCACCTGTGTCCCATTAAAATGCTGAAGAGATTATGTGAGTGGGGCAAGGGTTAGTGGGAAGAGAAAGGAGAGGCTGCACAGTTTTTTAAAAATTTAAATTTAAAATTTCATTAAAAATTAAATTATAAAAATTAACATTTTATTTTTTATTCTTTAATTAAAAAACAACACATCTTACCAAATTTTCACTTTAACCACATGAAAATATGTACATGTAAATACATTTAGGCTGTGCATATGATATTGTAACTTAAAGGTATAATTTTTATTTTGTTAGTTGTTAATGCCACAGCTATTACCATTAAATTCAGTGATATACATTACTGTATATGATTTATTGTTAATATAATATTTAATGACTTTACAAATATAACAAAGATGACAAATTAACATATAAACCCTCATTTGTCGTAACAAAATTCAAAATGCTATTTCCTTTGTTTATCCCTCTAGCTCATTTTATATCTCCTTATAACTAGCTAACTGTATTTCAAAAATTATCCTCCTCTTAATGAACAGCATTTTTTTGTTAACACATTAAATCCATCTATTAAAACATGCTCATGTACAATATCATTTGTGGCAGAACCATTGCTCAATCAAAAAGTATCGTTGAATAACTCCCTTTAGTTGCCTTCATGTACTTTAAAAACGGACCCCGTATAGAATTCTTCCAATGATTCCTTTCAAACTATGAATGTCAATTTATCCATCTCTGTGTAATAGTAAATCTTAGCTAGCCAGTCATCACAAGACGGGGTTTCAGTACTTTTCCACTTAGAAACATATAAAGTTCTGGCAGCACAAATCAGGATTTATGATTTATAAGTAACATCAATTATGGCTGCAACTACACCATGAATTACAGCAAGCTTCAAGACGTCTTGGGGGGGTGTGGCATCTGAATGCCACACTCCTAAATAGCCAGGAAGCCGGCTATTAGAGCCAGTATGTGCTGGCCCACAGTTAGTAAATCCACCAGGTCAGATTTTTCAACTCTTTCTCTCTTCCCCAATCCCCTGTTTTTTGGATCTTTATGTCTGATGAAGACTTCTGGGGAAACTCAAAAATTCATGCTGCCTTTCCATAGCTTCTGGAATATTTTTAGTAGGCTTTTAAAAATTGTGCTAACTCATTATAGACCCCATAGTTACTTTGGTGTTGTCGTTTTATTTGTGCCACTTGATTTATTACAGCACTGTTATTACTATAACAGAAAAAGTTTGCTGTTTCTCTTCCCTTGGACTCTACTGGATGAAATGCAGTGTTCACGTTTCCATTCTACCTGTACTTATATTTTTGTAATATCTTGAATCAAGATAAAAAGGCTTAATTCATGGAGGCTGAGAGGTGCAGAGTAGCAGCAACAATTCATGAAATATAATATTGGGTGTGTGATACTTAACAGCAAAACAATGTGCAGCTAGTCACTGTTAAACCCTTACCTCTATATGGGTAGCTTACCTTTCTACAATCAGTTCTCCAGGTACCTTTGTCTCCACCAGATCTGTATTAGTGGAAGTAATCTCAGCTGGTAGCACAACAGCATGTGGGGTGAGATGGGGAGATAGACTGCAAACACAGATAGGAGTTTTGTTTTATGTTTGACTCTCCTACAGTTTCCAGCCATAGAAAACTATTAAGTGCATGTCACAGTAGAAGCTTGATTTATACAAGGAGGACAAATCATAAATCATACATGGATTTGCTTGTTCCACTGAAGGATAAAACATTTTTCAGTTTCTTTCAGCATTTCATTACAAATCAGTTTCTGGAGCCAGAACAAACTCATGATGATGGTGGTGATGGTTAGATGAATAGCACAGATTGGTTATAAAGCTAAAGTCACTTTGGGGATTTCATCATAAGCGAGAAAGATTGAATGATGAGAACATTAGTTGTGTTGGGCAAATTTTGAATTGGCCAATAGGTTTTGTATGGAAATCCCATGCTTGAGGCTGGGGAAAATGGGATTCGTGGAAGGAATTCCTTCTGTGAATTTTACACAGCCTCAAAGAATGCCAGAGAGAGTGAGATGTTGAAATCAGCAGCAACTATATATGAATTATATTTTTCCGCTGCTGCTGCTGAATATAAATATACATTTTGGTTTTAGTGTCGACTGCTACTTCACTTGTATATTTCTCTTTGGAACAAAGGTGACTGGATTTATTTTTATTAGTTGTTATATTAGATGGCATTTGGGTCCTTTCTTTTAAACTCTGTTTGAGATTGCAGGCCCTCTTTTTCCTCATTCCAATGACTTCATGCTTGAGAAATTTCATTGGACAAGCATGAGCCATAAAGGTGCATACTATTTCCTTAAAATACAGATGTCAGTGTTATTTCACAGGTTGCTTAGCAAACTCCATATTATTAGGGCCACTCAACATTCTAGGGTGGCAAGAGGGAAAGGGAAAACTAGTGGCTTTTTAATAAGTTTTGACTTTGCATTTTATTAGGCCTACTGTGATATGCACATAATAGCCTTGCATGTCTGGAACTATTGACATGGGTAAGGGATAGCATTCTGGTACTACTAATGGCACACAAAAATAAAATGTCAAATGTTTGAGGGCTAATTGATAATATTTCACAGTGATGGAGGCTTTTTGTAATATGCAAATTAATATTGAATGAAGAAAATATGGATACTCTTACATTAAACACTGAAATATAAAGTGTCTTTAAGTGAAAGCTGCCCTCAATAAACGATGGGTGACAGAAAATGCAGAATAACTGGTCAGACATGAAACAATGGATTCTGAAGAGGTGCAATGCAACCAGCAAACATTTCAGGAATAAGTGCAAAATTACACACAACTTAATCTTGAAAGTCACTTTTGCAAAGCAGTGTGGCCCTTTTGCTGTGCTACAGAATGGAAGGAGGAATGGGGTGAAGCAGCCCTTAAATGACAGTTGATCCCATAGAAGATTGGATTCTTTAGAAAACTGCCCTGCTGTCTATTTGATTTTAGGGGTGGTTTTTACAATGGCAGAATGTCATGGTACCTAAGCAAACAAAAGATCTGTTGTGATTCAGATTTTATTAAGTTGTTTAATGCCATGTAATTTCAGGGTTATAATAATGGATATGATTCTTAGCTCCACTTATCAATATGCTAATAATACAAAGCTTTTATCACTGGTGAATTAAATCAGACTTCATTCTTTCAAAGCAAGAGTGAAACTGAACTGAAGAAAAACCGAATAGGTAACTGATAGAATCTTACTTTTTCACTGGATCATAAATTGAAGTTTGTGTTTTTTGGAACTGAACATGAGTTTACTTTACAGCTTGGATAGACAGAATTTGGAAACTTGTATTAATGGAAAAACTTTCAAGTTCCTATAGAGCCTCCAAAGGACTAGAAGGCAGTAGCAAATTTATTGCAAAATACTGTGACATTATTGACATCACAAACAAGAGCAAATATAATATGATCACTTCATGACAATACAAACAATTCTGGTAAGGCTTAATTGTGAAGCTTAATCAACATTTCCGATATTCAGTACGCTTCACAGTGAACTTCACAAGAACCCACATGGCATTAGGAAAACAAGAAAATTAATAGGTTATTTGTACACTTTATTTATGCATTTATTTATTTTATTGTATAACTGCCTTTTCCCCAGGATGGGAGTGCCATGTTAGGTTTAGCTTATGTCACACCTTATGTTGTTATATGTTATATATCATAATTATTTTATTATAAATTTGTAAAAAATGAAAGTTACTTTATTTCCTCTTTGAGAAAGGGGGGAGGCTTTTTATTGTATAATGCATGCAAATGTTCTTACACATTTTCTCTCTTTCTCTTATATTCATAGACATCCCCTCGAGAATCTTATATGCAAAAGGTAAACAAGTAATAAATTTTTCTAATATCCTTATACCAACAAATTAAATTTCCAGCTACATAGTCATCACAATAAATGTTTACATAAATGTTATGTAAGCTTGCACTGGGCTGTAATGTTAGAGACTTAGACAGTCCCACATTCATTTTCTCTTATAGTTCATTGCATCATAATAAACATTATTGTACTTCAGCTGCCAACACCTCCTCTGCTAGTAGCCTCGGGGTTTTCTAAGAATCTCCTTGTTTATGCAGGAACAATGATTATTCTCTCTGTGAGGTGACTCTGCATGCCATATAAATTATTAACAAATACCGGATTTGAGGTTGGGGAAATAGTCAGTATTATTGCATAAGTTAATGAATCCCCAAGCCAGTGGGAAAGAGAACCAGATAGGTTTGCCACTTTTCCATTGAGGTGATGGATGAGGGCTCAACAGTTACCAAGTCTACCAAACACAAAAATAAACTCAAGCTGCAGTTCATACCCCTTTTAAAAATGGGAAATCTGCTATTAATTTCTGTTGACAAGATAAACATCATTAATGATGTCACTATTAAACTGACCAGTCAGCAACCATAGCACTCACCAAATTTGAAAGTATGACCCAAATCTTTCACACTCTTCTCATTCATTTGAAGAGCTGACATCACTGCCTGAAGTTATCCTGATATACAGTGGATCCTTGTTATACGCTGGGGTTTGGTTCCAAGATCCCCCGTGGATAACAAAATCCATGTATGCTCAAGTCCCATTAAATATAATGACATAGCAAAATAGTGTCCCTTATAAAAAATGGAAAATCAAGATTTGATATTTGAAATTTATACTTTTTTTTTAACATTTCCAAACCGTGGATGCTTGAATCCGTGTATAAAAAATCAGTGCATAAGAAGGGCCGACTGTATATTTCCGCAACCCCATGTCATAAAATGAAGAATCTTTGGATTTCTTCTTTAGACATATTCCATTTAATGGGTGCAGCAATCTCTTAGTAAACACTGAACATCATAGATTTATTGATGTATTAATGTTTGTTTCACTGATTTCCATTTCAATCATATATAGAATGTATTGTTTACTAAAAAATGTATTCAAAAATTTACGATTCATTCAGAATTACAAAAATTATTAGGAAGAAAAAAAAGAAATAGAAACGTAAAAAAATAAGAAAGGGGAAAAAAGAAAAAAGGTAACTTCTGATCTTCTTTGCAGTGGTTATATATACGTATAGTTATTCATGCCTTCCTCTCTATTAATACAACATATTCCTTTCTCTCACTAGCCTATTCCTTTTACTCACCAGAGTCAAAAGTTAACAAATCATTTTCTTTTATTTTACAAAAAGTTACTGAGGAGTTTCCAGTCTTTGAGAAATGTCACTGTGACCAAGGCAGTCTTCCCCGCAATGCTTCTTTTTTACCTCATAAACATCCGAAGACTCCTTGGTTCTTGACACTTGCCCCACTTCTATTCTTAATAAAGTTTCTTAAATGAATTAGGGGTGGGGTCCCCAGTGTGCTCCTCTTATAGGTGTTTTATCTTTGATAGCATGTTGTCTGGGAAGTTAGTGTTATAAATACACTCAGGCCAATCAATACTCTTCTGGAAACAAAATAAACATTAACTTTATTTACAAGCATGTGTTAAGATAGTATCTTTTCAAGATTGTTTCACAGATCATATGCTTACGGTAGTCATTGTACTTTAATAGTTGCAAGTTATTTCTTATTCAGTTCTTTCACTGAACTCTTTCAAAAGTAAACTGTTTCTTGTTTCAATGTGAAGTGGAAGGCTTTCATGGCTGGCATCCATAGTTTTTTGTGGGTTTTTCGGGCTATGTGGCCATGTTCGATGTTTCGCCAGCATCTGTGGCTGGCATCTTTAGAGAATGTTTGCCTGGAAAGTAGTTGGGTATGTTTCTTGTTTCCTTTAAACCTATTATCATATACTTCTGAACTGTTTCCCCTTTAACAGAAGTATGAATTCTGCTAAGGTACACTGGCCTGAATCCTGACAACTCTCAGAATGGAACTGCTCTGAACTGACTCTTAAACTGACACACTCTATCTAATCACATAAGTTAATTTTCCAGTTTCTGCTAAATATGTTAATTTCAACAGTCACTCCTCCATAGTAGGTAATACTGAATTCTTTCATCTTTGTGCATACAACAATCCTGCTGCCATGGCCATATATTGAAGTATTCTTCTGTGGATCTTCTTCACCTGTGTATCCAACATTCCCAAAAGAAACAGTTATGGTTTAAATTTAATATTAGCCTTTTAAATCCTCTACATCATCATACATATTTGAATCCATTTTTAGAAGTTTTTTGATAATTCACTACCTATAATAAAATGTCCCTACTTGTTGTTCACATTTCTAACATACACTAGAAACACCCTTATACATTCTAGACAATTGATCTGGTACTACAGTCGCCCTTCTTAACTCGCGGATCTGAGATCTGCGACCTCAATTATGAGTGGAGGGGTGACCTCCATCATTTCTAATTTTCCCAATGTAGAGTGCTAAAGGGTATTGTTGTTAATCTGTGTTGTACCCCATCTCGAGCCTTGGGGAGAGGTGGTTAAGAAATCTTCCTGCTCCTCCTCTTCCTCCTCCTCCTCATCGTCATCATCGCCAATCATCCCTCCCTTCCCAGAATGGTTTTGAAAATAACAATCTATTAATGTCCCATTGTTGATGTTAGTTTGGTTTGCAATGTTATGTCTAATATTAGGGACTGATGCATCTATGTTGTGTGTTGGTCCAGATTGGTCCAGTTGTCAGCCTTGAGATGAGATCAGAAAGCATGAAGTGGTTTCTTTTGCCTAAAGACAAAGGTGTCACAGCCCAATGGGACATAATGTTAAACTGAAGAAACATGAACTTTGTGGCAAGATAAATATTTACCTTTTTCACTTGCAGTTTTTTCTCAGGGTTTCAGTGTTTTCATTCATTGCTTTCTTCATTATACTACAGGTAGATATTTGTTGCTTTTGTGTGCTATATGTGCATTTGCATACTCTTTGAATACATTTCGCTATATTCTGATGCTATATTCAACATATTCAGTTGTATTCGAGGCAGCAAATGTGTGCTGGCATCTTCTCTTTCAATAGATCCTTACTAAAGTCTACATTCTAAGAGAATTGGAAATGCAGACCTAGACTGGAGAAAATGGTTTGAAATTTGCTTTGTACACTTTTAAACTAACTTTTCTTTCTTTTACTGCAGAATTTAATTTGCAGTCTTTTAAATGCCTTAACTGTCGGCACCAGGAAACCATTTTTGCTTAGGATTTCTCCATCATCTCTTTTCAAAAACAAACAAATAAATAAGATTCCACTGCTCTTTAATCTCTGAAGGCCATTAAAACATTGTGTTGGAAAACAGACTGAACAAAAATAATCAGCAGTAGCAACAATGCATGTTGACAAACTTTGCAAGGATTCTGTCATATTTGTGGGAAGTAATAAATATTATCCCATTGATCAGAAATCTAGCAGATATAAATAGCAAAGTACCTCAGTATTTTCATATTTTTATTGTAAACAATGTTTTGCCAACAAAATACAACACTGAAGGTATGCAGGGTGTGATCCAGTAAACATTGGAAATGATCCTGTTGTCAATTCAGTGGCAATTCTTAGGTTCTGTTGATATCAATGGGGGTTACACATGCTTAAGGTTTTCTGGATTGTGACTTTAACCCAGGAAGAGGAGATTGGCTCATATGTTGGCCCAACCATATTTTTGTTGCTCGCAAGGCCAAAACATTTTAATTTTAGAGTAATATTTTGTTTTCCAAATAGAACCAGGCCATGCAAAACTACCAAAATTCTTCATTTGAACCTTTCTGAAAGGCAAAAAATAAGCCAAAACATGCAGCTCACAGTGGTGCTCAGGACACAAAATGGGCCCATGACCCCAATGCACTTGTCCGCTCCTCTTTTAAACCTACTTCTGTTCTCTTCACGTGAAACAGGCAAGTGGCAAATAAACTATCTGGAAATAACTTCATCACAGCATAATACTGGGAGGGTTAAAGAAAACTCTATATATCACTATTTCAAAGTCAAGACAAGGAAGAAAATGTGGCTGGCATATGGACCATATTTTCATAGTGAAGGTTTATTTCATTCTGTTAAATGTTGTATCTTTTCTGTTGGCTGGCGGTACATTGCGAAGGATAAGACAATCCCATTTTCGAGCTTTGAACTTGGTTTTTGCTAGGCTTTCAAAGTTGCTATTCATTTCAAAGACTTATTTGTTTCAATGTCTTTATTTGCATTAAAAATGTCTGCATTTCTTTGGCTGTGAAGTCATTTCTTGGCATAATAACCACATCTTTGCTATCTGTGATTGCTTTCTGAAAGTTTTTCTCATGCCATTCACAGCAAGAAACATGTTTGCCTCAAAGCTGGTTGAACTGTGCACATGCATGAACTTCTTCTTCTTGTGTTCCTTGAAGTTATCTCCTGCTTATGGCAACTTTTAGGTGAACCTAGTACAAAGTTTTCTTGGCAAGATTTGTTCAGAGGAGGCTTGCCTTTGCCTTTCTCTTGGGCTCTGAGAGTGTGACTTGCCCAAGATTACCCAATGGGTTTCCACTGCTGAGCACGGATTTGAACTCTGGTCTCCAGAGTCATAGTTCACCACTCAAACTACTACACCACACTGGCTGGCTGCATAGGAACTACTGATGGTTACTAGAGAAGACTTACATCTTTAAGCCCACAGGGCTTTGCCACATGCCACGCTATCATTTTCTGTGTCTTCTGAACCATGGCACAGAATAGATGACAATGTTATGAAAACTTATACTGAGATCTCTAAGGCGGGTTACAGACCGCCCATTTGGGGTGGGCTGTACCCGCCCCTTTCCCCGGTGTATTGGGGCCTCAGTGGCCAGAACGGCAGCCGCTGAGGCCCTGATCTGCCACTTTTCAGGCTGCGGGGAAGCGGCAAAACGCCGCTTCCCCGCAGCCTGAAAAAGGTTGTCCCGGGGCTTCAAGCCCCAAGGACACCCTGCGGCGGTGGGGAGGAGGAGAAAGGAGCTGCTTGGCCCCTTTGGTCCGCTGGGCGCAGTCGTGTGAAGGCTGCGCCCAGCGGACCAAACCAGGAAGGAGCTCCGAAACGGAGCTCCTTCCTGCTCCACGCTAAGGGCGCACTAGGTGCCCTGGTGTGGAGCAAGGACGTAACTTCCGCGCCGCCCCGTATAGAGGCAGCGCGGTCATGACGTCCTCATGGCGGCGGCCGTGTGGAACGGCCATCACCATTTTGTGCGCGCTCCGCGTGTCCTAGGGTCCTTTTTAACCCTAGCAGGCACAGAGCTCATACTAAAATGCCTGTCTGTAACGGGCCTAAGTAGCCATTTAAAATTCTAGGCATATGTCACATTTATTCAGACAGCACTCCCCCCATCTTCCCAATATGCTTTCAGAAGGTCCTTAATGTGAAATCATGTCACAGCTCGCTCAGCTTTGTCTCCTTATGTAAATCTATATAAAACGGTAAGCTGAGCAGTGGCAGCTAGTGATTCTCATGTCAACAGGGCAGTAACCCCATTCCAGATTTTAGATCACACATTGAAGGAGCTATCCATGTTGCTGATGTCCATCTCCAAATGACATTCAGCACCTTAGGTATGTATGTATGTATGTATGTATGTATGTATAAATAAATAAATAGTTCCTTTAAATCTATCTACCACCACCTTGGAGTCATCAGCTGTCAGTGAAACAGAGTTAAATTTCTTTCTGGACATATAAACAAAGCTTCATGTGGGGAATCACAATAGACAGGCCGATTTTGATAGAAGAGGTGTGTAGGGAGGAGGGAAGAAATTCTATTTCATGGTGTCTCACATGTTTCAAATGTTTACTCGCAAATCAAGTATAGAATCATGGCCTATAGTAGCCATGACATCCATTTATCAATAAAAGGTCCTAAAAGTCATTGTAGAAAACTAATACAGTGAGCCCTTGGTATTTGCTGGGGTTTAGTTTCAGGACCTCCAGTGGATACCAAAATCTATGATATTCAAGTCCCATTGAACACAATGACATAGTACAGTGGTCCCCAAACTGTGCTCTTTAAGAGATTTTGGACTTCAGCTCCCAGAAGCCTCAGCCTTGTTAGTCAATAATCTGGGATTCTGGGAGCTGAAGCCCAAAATCTCTTAAAGAGCACAATTTGGGGACCGCTGGCATAGTAAAATGATGTCCCTTATATAACATAGCAAAATCAAGCTTTGCTTTTTGGAATTTATATATTTTAAAAATATTTTCAAGATGTAGATGCTTGAATCCATGGATAAAAAAAATCCATGGATGGAGGGCTATCTATAACAGAACCAAAGGGTCTAAATTGCAATGTATAATAATATTAAACAGTTTGTGTACACCATGTGCCTTTAAAAAAAATACCATGTGCCTTTTAAAAAAGTCAGAGTCCTTACTTAGCTCCTCTCTGTGTGTGATGTTTTTTATGGAACCAATGAACAAGTTGTTCTAGGCAAAATTGATTTGCCGTGGTCTAGCACATGGCATCATTTGTCCCTTATTCTGCCAAGATGTGGTTTCACAAGACTTGCTGCCTGCCTTTGAATACAATATCACTTAGCTGACACTGGGAACAAAGGGAATATTCATCAAATCTCTTATCGCCAATGAGCCTACATTTCCTTGTGAGGAAGGCAAATAGGACCAAAGTGGGAATTGAATTGTCAGCTGGAAAATTTCATCCCACAACCCCAAAGCATTGCTGTAGGCTGAACATTCCCAGTTTTGTCCAGTACCAGAAGGTAACTGTCATTGGTATATTTAGGCACCATAGTTTGATCATTTCATTTACTTTGTTCCTCATATTTTATACCAGTTTATTAGTTAATAATAATAATAATAATAATAATAATAATAATAATAATAATAATTTTTATTTATATCCCGCCTTTCCAATTGCATGATCAAGGCGGCTTACAAGACAAGAAACAATAAAATACAGATAAAACATCACAATATAAAAAGTTTAAAAACATCATTACTAGGGGTAGGAACGGGAATCTATACAAATCACAATTCACTAGGGGCAAGAAAAAGACAATATATTGCACTAATCCGGGGTCGAAAAACAACAACAAGGAGCAGAGAAAGAACACTATTACCTAGAGTGAAAAAGCCAGCTGGAATAGATGCGTTTTTAATTGTTTCTTAAAAGAAACTAAAGATGCAGAGGAACGGAGCTCTATAGGGAGCTTATTCCACAATGAGGGGGTGGCGATAGTAAAAGCCCTCTGTGAGGTCCTCACCAAATGGGATTTAGGGACCTCTAACAAATTGGTCCCAGATGTTCTGAGTGTGCGAGGCGGATTGTATGGGGAGAGACGGTCCTCCAAGTACCCTGGGCCCAAGCCATTTAGAGCTTTATAGGTCAAAACCAACACCTTGTATTGAGCTCGGAAGCGAATGGGTAGCCAGTGGAGATCTTTTAAAATAGGTGTTATGTGGTCTGTCCTGGAACTACCAGCGACCAGTCTGGCTGCCATATTCTGCACCAATTGAAGCTTCCGGGTTTGGTACAAGGGTTGCCCCATGTAGAGCGCATTGCAGAAGTCCAATCGAGAGGTTACCAAAGCATGTACAACAGTTTCAAGGTCCCGACGGTCCAGGTAGGGGTGCAGCTGGCGTATCAGCCGAAGCTGATAACAAGCACTCCTGACCGTCGCGTCCACCTGGGATGTCAGATGAAGCGACGAATCAAGGAGTACTCCCAAGCTGCGCACCGAGTCCCTCAAGGGGAGCGTGACCCCATTCAGGACAGGCTGACAAATCTCACCACCCAGAACTGAGGGACCTATCACCAGTACTTCCGTTTTCCCTGGATTCACACTGAGTTTGTTCTCCCTCATCCAGCCCATTACCGACGCCAAGCAGGCATCTAGAGGAGAGATGCCATCCTTAGTTACTGCATCAGTCGGAGACACAGAGAAAATTATTTGGGTGTCATCAGCATACTGATAACACCGCGCCCCGTGTCTCCGGATGATCTCTCCCAGCGGTTTCATGTAGATGTTAAAAAGCATAGGGGATAAAATCGCTCCCTGAGGGACACCGGATGTAAGTGCCCTCTTATCGGAGCGACAATCCCCCAGCTCCACCATCTGGAATCTACCCGAGAGGTAGGACCGGAACCACTGCAAAGCAGTGCCCCCGATACCCAACTCCCCCAGGCGTTCCAGAAGGATACCATGGTCGATGGTATCGAAAGCCGCCGAGATGTCCAAGAGCACTAACAGGGACACGCTTCCCCTGTCCATGCTCAGACGGAGGTCATCAACTAAGGCGACCATGGCAGTCTCAACTCCATAGCCCGCCCGGAAGCCAGTTTGAAATGGGTCCAGAAAATCGGTGTCATCCAAGATCGATTGAAGCTGGAAGGCGACTGCTTCAATTAGTTAATATTGCTGTTGCTGCTGTTGTGTGTCTTCAAGTTATTTCTGATTTATGGTGACCCTAAGGCAAACCTATCATGTGATTTTCTTGGAAAGTTTCATCGGAGGGGGTTTGAATTTGTCATTGCCATCCTCTGAGGCTGAGAGTGTGTGACTTGCCCAAGGTCACCCAATGGGTTTATATGGTCAAACTGGGACTCCAGTCCAGAGTCACAGTCCAATGCATTATGGCACACTGGCTCTCCTGTAGTTAACTTTAACTACATAGAGACTCCGAACCTGGCTCTTGGTCCATGCCACCCCCACACCCCCATTGTGCCTTACTTGGCAGCAGGTATTGTGAGTGATGGACGTCTGTCCTCTTATTGAATGATGGAAATCTGTCTTCCTGTTGATCAGAATGCAGCAGACTGATGTTTCCACTCTCTCCTGCCAGCTAACTCCAGTCAACAATCAGAAACCAGATCCCTGTCACAATTCCTCCTAAAACTAAGATTGCTGGCTGGACAGGGATGAAAACAGTCTGCTTTGTCACACTCAACAGAAGAATCACAACTCACAGCAGTTGCTGGTTGGTAAATCAGGATTGGGGGACTTTTATGATTCTCAAGTGTTCTCTACATTATTGCCACAGTTGTATATATGTAGGGATTGTGAATATGAATCAGTTACAGTTATGTAACTGTAGGTTACAGATTTGCAATTCCAATCATGAATTCCAGTTTGAGTCACTTTCTAAACACACACCTATCCTAATAGTTAATGCCAGGAACTTCTTTCATACTGCTCATGATTCTAGCAGATAATGCCAGCTCTGATAAGATACAGGATGAAGCAGCATGTTTGACATTAATATGTTTCTTGTTTTTCTTTCATAAATATCAAAATTGCTCCAGTATGAAGCTTATTCTGTACAATTCTTTCTTTGTACTCTTTTGGCACTCTGAATTACCCAGCAACTAAAATAAATAATGTAATTACTGTCATTAAGTAGTTTTAAACCTAGGTTTATATGCCCTCCTTCCTATTTCTCTCCCAGACTTTTGCTATGCTTAACCTTTTATCTCCTCTTACCTATGAAAATTATTTTTGCATCATACAACAGTGGTTGCCTCCATAACACTGAAGTGCATCCACTCTAGGTTTTAACCTAGATTTCAATGGAGTTATCCAAGTTGCTCAATCTGTTTTGGAAATAGGCTTCAGCATCTTGAATAGCTCCTCTCACTGCTATAAACATGAACTGGATACCAAAAACGACAAATCAAATATTTGCTTCACACTTAAAAGAGAACATAATTATGTTCCCGACTACATCAAAGCTTATTATTAACAGAATTTCCTGGCTTTCATACACAGTGAGTCTGGGGACAAGAGAAATTAGAAAAATTACACTATAAACGTGCAAATATTTGGAATCCTAGGCTGCATCTGCACTGCAGGAATGATTTAGTTGGCACCACTTTAACTGACATGGCTCAGTGGTATGGAATTCTGGGGATTGTAGTTTGTTGTGGCACAAGAGCTCTGTGTCAGAGAAGGCTAAATATCTCACAAAACTATAAATCCCAGAATTCCATACCATGAGCCATACCATGAGTCATGGCAGTTAAAGTAATGTCAAACTGCTTTATTTCTGCAGATAAGGCCTTAGAAGTACAAACATTTTATTTAAAGTGGTTTTCTAAAGGAGCCAGCTGCAGAATCATGTACTAAATTTATCCACCATGATATTAGAAAGGTATTGGAATGTGGGGGAGAGGAATCCCTTCTGCCCATTGCACATTTATCACAAATACATGTAAAAAGAGGAGCAATGTCTCAGTCCAGTCCTTAGCATATATACTGAGAAGGTATTCACAGTGAATTCAATGGTGAGTTCAGGCTGAGTTTGCTATCAGGTAGATGAATATAGGATTGTAGCCTAGGCTGATAATATTTCTATCTTCAGTAGTACATCCAAGTAGACTAAGCCACTTAGTCGTAGTCCACTTAATAATAATTTGTTTTATTTATATACCGCTATTCCAAAGATCATAGCGGTGAACAGCAAGTAAGCTAATTAGGAAGTAAGAATCCACAGAATCCACAGCCCTGAATTTGCAAGATCTGTGGAGAGCATTTGATGATGGAGGTCCTGGAGGTGTCTCATTCATAGCGTCACCTTAAGTCAAAGTCAAATTGATGACAAATTCCAAACACAAAACTCACTGAAAGTTTTTTTTTAAAAAGGGAGTAAGTGCTTTCAAAATACAGAAAGGCAAGAGAAGTGAGGCTACAATTTATCATGAACTGGACAAAATTGATTTGAAATTTTCTTGAGGAGTAATTTTAGTTTAATGTTCTTTGTTCTTCAAAGGTACCTTGGGATATTTCTCTGAAGAGATTTCTCATAAAGTTTTTTTTATACCTGATTGACTTTCCACACGATTTAGCATCATCTTATTGAATTTATCCAGTGGGGCTTGGTTTCTAGACATCCCCCAATCATATCTAAATTTTTATGGAAAGATATCTTCCAAGATCTCTGAATGCGCCTTTTGTCTGTAATTTTCAGGGTGTTATTTTGAGTCATGTTCAGTTTGCAAGTAAAAATTTTAAAAGTTTCTTATCCCTGTAAGGTAAGGCCTTAGAAGTGCCAACAACATAGCCTGAATGAAACAAATAAATGAGAATCTCTTTTCTTAGCTGGACACCACTAAGCCCCAGCACCATCCTTTGAAGTTAGTTTTTGCTGTCACTTGACAGTCTAAATTAATACAATCTGGAAGAGAGATTTATTGTTACTAAAATAAACATGAGTGTGCATTTGCAGAATAGTCAGTGTCAACAGAGTAGCCCCTGAACAAATTACTTAGTTTTAAGTTAGTCATTCTAAACTATAGGGCATCTTTTGTCCATCTATCACATCTTTGAACAAATTTGTTCAGAAAAGGGATACCCTTCTGATCTGAAAAATTCAAAGGTCAATATAGACATTCATTTCTAAATAAGTCTAATCTTGGACACTGAGAGTTTTACTTTTACCTCCATCAGAGAAGCCTTGGATAATATCTAGTTAATCTTTACCCTCTGTAACCCGGTCTTTGCACTATGTGAAAGGGAAATGCCAACTAAATTATTTATAATGTTTTGGAAGCCTCAATCACTCCTTCTCTCTTTAAAAAGCTGTAGGAAGTATTTGCACAGCCTGAAGTCAAGCAGTGTGGTGACTTCACCTGTCTGCGATTTGTTTGCAACTCTTTCTTGAAGAATAAAGCAATGACAAATGATAGATGTATGTATCTGAATGTGAATGCTTCCGTTGTAATTGTGATGCACTGTAATTCAGCAAAACAGATTTTTTACTTAGTCCTTTGCCAAATGTTTGCATCAGTTTGATCTTTCCTCTTCTCTTGAAAGGCCCAGCAGGGTGCTTCAATATATTAAAAATCTTGACATGTATGTTATCTAGGAAAATAGTATACAGGTGCAATAAATATAAGAAGAGACCTAATATATATTTACATATAAGGATGCAGTTGCCATTCATCATTATTGTAATTGTTATTATTATTGTTTTTATTAAATGTATTTATAATCAAATTCAAGGGTGGCAAGATGACTTTCAAATGGTCTCAGACTTCAAAGCTTACATTTTGATCTTTTGGATAGACATTTTTCAATAAACATTGACTTTTTAGAGAAACCAGGAGGCCAGCCATTGCTTTTAATTATTTTATTTTCATTTCAGGGTTGGGTGGGTGCAGTGTTCAAAGGTTCAGGGGAGAGAGAAAGATGACCCCTGGATCTTCAGAAGTACCTACATATGCCATTTATGACAGGGTAATCTGCACTGTCTTCATCATGGATTCTGATACTAACTTCTCACCAGCCACCCAGACATTTTAATAATAATAATACTTTTTATTTATATACCGCTATTCCTTTTTAGATCATAGCGGTGTACATAGACGTTAAAAACAATATAAACAGCAAAAACAATATAAAAACAGCAAAAAACCTCCAACCCCCAGAGTACTGTAAGAACAGTTAAAAACATCAATATTAGCATCTTAAAACACCATAAACCAGCATAAAATCCCAATATACAAACCCCAATACACAAAATGACAATATAACAAACCATAACAAACTCAAACTCCTTGTCTAGTTTCTCTTCACAAAGAGAGAACACTTGAAGAAATTTGCTTTAATCCACTGATTTCTACGGTGGTGGGAATTTTGTAGTGCTTGTGGTGCACTCCCATTCAAGGGGGCCAGAGAAAATAGGAGGGTTCCCCTTCTCTGTAGGAAGACAATAGTAATAATAATAGATGGATCTGCCTCCTTTCAAGTCATCTCCCCACTCCCTCTCTTCACCAAAAATGAGGGAGACAAAATTTGAACAAGCCCATTATATTTCATATACATACACAGACACCAGTCAACCTCTTTAGTTAGAGGTGTCCTTGTATTGTATTGGTCTTGTATGTACCTTTGAACCGATGCTGTGTGTGTTTAACAGTAATATGTGTATTTTAGTTTGTTGCTGTCCCATGTGGTGGGATCTAACTCCCCCATATAATTTTCATTTCAG
>NC_056525.1:189431415-189452964 GCF_019175285.1 Sceloporus undulatus | reverse complement strand
CCCGGTGGCGGTGCTGTTGGGGGCCAAGAGGCCTCCAGCACCACCATTGCGCCCTTGCACGGCGGCGGCAAGGAAGCCGAGGCTTGGCCTCCGCCGCCGCCGCCGCCGCCAGCCGGCTTCCCTGCAGCGGCAGCGGCGGAGGCCAAGCCGCTCCGAGCGACTTAAGGTAAGTAAGGGAGGGGAGGGGGGGGGGGAGGGGAGGGAAGGGAGGAGGGGAGGGAGGAGAAGGAAATTGTCCCCAATGGCGGTGCGCATGCACGCGTGCCACCATTGGGGACAATTTCCCCATTTGCCATCCGCAGATGCTCATATCCGCGTATGGCAAATCAGTGTATGGGGAGGTTTGACTGTACTTCCCAAAGTCAACTGCTTGCTTAATTATTAGAGTATGGACAGCCCTTAAAACCTATTGGAAGGTGTAGATACTAAATATTTTATGGACAACATCTGGTTTGATGACAAATCATTTACCATTTCTCAAAATGAAGACATAAATCAGCACCTTTTAACCATCTTCCTGATGCTCTCTCATGCAGAAATAACATAAGCCAACCTACAGAATTCTTGGTGTGTACTCTACTCACAGGAACCACCTCTGCTGCGTCATAAAATAACACAAGCACCTTGTAGGTTCTGCAGAAGATGCACAGAGACAGTAAGTAATTTGATCTTAGACTATCAGATCTCCAGTGTTTCCTCCTCCCACAAACCACAGGGGAGGTATGCTAGGCAAGCTGACTGTAAGATCTGCTGTCAATGTTCACATTCACAAACGAACATACACACTCTGCCAGTGGCTGTTTCAGCTCTTCCTCCTCTTTGCCACCTAACATGTTTCTTGTTGGAGGCAATCTGGATGAGGAAACACCTCCAACTGCTTATTCATTTATCTTTCCATCTATGCCAAATGGCATGACAACAATGCTAAGGCAGCAACAGCATGTTGCAGGACTCCTTGAATCTGTGACACCACTGAATGTACTCATGACAACATGCCAGGTGTAGGGACAGGTTCACAGCTATGAGGGGAGGGCAAAAGTACAGTTTTCCCTCCCAAAGCAAAGATTCTGTTGCCCAGGAAATTTCCTTCAGTGCTCAATTTTCCAACACTGTAGAGAGGGAGACATTGAAAATTGTTCACATATGAAACACTTACATTCACTGTCTTTTCATTCCCTTGGTATCTTTGACTGCTTCTATTCTTTGAGTGCCTAAAACTGTACAGTTGTCCCTCTACATTTTCAGCTTTGACTTTGATGGATTTGATTATTCACAGATTTGATTAATATGTTCTGTCTAGGAATCTATAGGGCCTCCAGAATGACTCTATTGTCAATTTCTGTCAAAAGTCACACTGGAGGACCTAGAGATTCCTAGAGAGGCGTTCTCTCAAGTAAAAATATTCATGTTTTTGTCTGTTTGAAGTTTTTCCACTTTCACAGGAGTCCTGTGCCCCTAATCCCAGAGAATGTGGAGGGTCCTCTGTATATCTAAATGCTCAACCAAAGTTTTAAGTTACTCTAATGCTAGAAACTTTTTTTTGGCAGTTCCGGGGGGGGGGGGGGGGAGGCAGGACGGAAATATAAAATAGCCTTAAAGCACCTAGTATTCTTTGGTGGTCTCCCATATGTGTACTAACCATGGATGACCCTGCTTAGTGTCCAAGATCAGAAGAGATCTGGTGCCTTTGGAGAATTTAGGCAGATTAAAAGATTCTGCTGGATTCCAGAAGAAAGGATCATGACCTCCAAAGTTTAGCCACACAGCACCTCAAAGGAGGCAGATCTTAAATTTCAAAAAGGTATTTCAGCAGTCAGGTGACTTATTTTATTTTTTAATTGTATTCTATTTTTAAACATATCATCTGTTTTAATACTGTAACAGTTTAATTCTATTTTAATTCTAACTTTTGTAAGTTTTTAATTGTACTGTGCTTTTAAACTGTAAGCTACTTTGAGTCCCAATTCTGGGGATAGAGTGGGAAATAAATAAATAAATATGTTCTCAGAAAATTTTCAAAAGGATTCATATCTGAGCCCCACGCCCAGTTGCATTTCCCCAAACTCACTGTGAATTACATAACCTCAACCATAGACAAACTTCTGCAAATTGTGGAATGTTCATATTGAATATTACAAACATTCTCATAACTGACAATTGTTCAGTGGATGTAGAGATGAACTGTGTGAGAAAGCTTGATACATAATCTCTGCCATAGATTTATGGTTTTAAAAAATTGAATAATCTAGCCCTCTGTGGCTTCAAAAACTGTCACAGAAGATTTCTGGAACAGAGTTTTAGATGCAAAGAAGGAAGTAGGAAGAAGGGGATCTCTCATGAAAACAGAGATATTCAGTAGGGCTGGCCTGCTCTGGATCCTGATTAGATTGAGGATGTACAGAACAATCTGAAAGGCAAATCTAGACCAGAAAAGAAAGGAAAAAAAAGGAGAGAGAGATGTCAAAATGTTCATTGAGGAGGTACCATAAGTCACCGGTTGATCAGATGCAAAATTTTATTATGGTTTTCATTAAATAAGATACCAAGTATGCCCTACAAATCCACAGGAACAAGCATGGTTTATTTGTACAGCATAATAGAGAGATATGTCCCCTTAAGAACAATACAGATTTTCTGCTACCCTTAAAATTGTAATGGCTCATTCTCTGAAATTCTGAAAACTGCTTTGATTCAGGGATACTATTATGTGGAGAGTATAGCCCACTGTTAATTCCCCTTGGTGTAAGGGGAAAGTGGCAAAATTCATTAAAAACGATCAATCTGTCTTTGAAAATAAGTAGGCAGGGCCTTAAAACCAGTTGCCATTCGAGCTACAAGGTTGAAATAATGCAGTATAACTTGATTTCATTAGTTACTTCATGCCCCCATCCCACCCCAGTAAGGAAGACTAAACAGCAGTTCTGAATTCTCACTAAAATATGATGTCTGCATAGCCAAGGAAAGCAAACAAAACCTGTTTTACTCAAAGATGTGACCACCAACCATTTTATCCACTGCCTACTTAAGATGCAGAACAAGATCAATATTGTTTCTGACAAAGTACGGGTGAGGTGAGCCTGCAAGCAAGAGAAATAAGCTGTGAATAAATATAGTCTATTTATTTACTTAAGAGGAAGGAAATTTACCACAGCAGACAAATTTCAACTAGTACCAGGCAGACAGTCTTCTGTGAAGAGATTTATGCCACAGAGAGCAATGGGGCAACAAATGGTGGCATTGTCACAGTTCAGCTTGCTTGTTGGTAGCATATGAAAGCCTTTGAAAGGGCTCCTGTAGGCTTGACTCCTGGTTAGCTGCAGCACTATCTACAGGATATATCCAAATTCTGTAGCAAGTTGTTCAGTGGGGCCACAATCAACTGCAAAGTAATGGGAAACAGCTGCAATCCCTTGTGGGGTGTGTGTGTGTGTAGAATTGGCACAAATTGCATCTAATGGAATCCATCTTGCCTTTATTTTGAGCCCAATAATTAAAGCACATACCTAACAACGTAGAGGAGACCTCTCCCCACTTTTATGATGACATAATAAAACAAGTTTGTTTAAAATAAAATTTAACAGAAGAGGCCCCAAAAATACTGTAACAAAAAACAGCTGCATGTAGCTTTGTTAATGCTACCATTATATTTTTTCAATATAAAAAAATGTACAGTATCTGCCCATGTTCACTTCTGCTACATCCTGAAAGCGTGCTAGCTAACTTCCACCACCATCCAGCTCTCCCTAAAACCACTGTATTTCACTTATAAATACAAAATAAAATAAAAATGTTTTCTTTGATATTAAAGACCAACTGAGTCTACAAACAGCTCTTAAGATATTTACATCTCAAGGACATAGCTAGCGGACATGTATGTTGTGTGTTGTTTTGCCTTCAAGTCATTTCCAATTTATTGTGACCCTAAGGTGAGCCTATCCCAGGGTCTTCTTGGCAAGTTTCATCAGAGGGACCTCGCTATTACCATCCTCTGAGGCTGAGAGATTAGTTACATGCATTAGCATTATTCCTTTTAAAAAATCAACATCATCTAAGCATACATGCAACTATGGTCTTACTGATATAACTGCATGGCTTTGCATCTCAAAAGATATAATGCACAGCTGTCCCAATACAGAATGAAAAGAAACATTGGTGCATTGTGTTATATTTGATAACTGCTGCGAGATTGATAATTGCACAAAATTGGAAAATACAAGAAATGCCAGCAGTGGATGGTTGGCTAATAAAAGTGACAGAAATGATAGAAATGGACAAATTAACCTGCCGCCTGAATAAGAAAGATGTAAATGAGATAGAAGAAGAATGGTCCCCAATCATAGGTTATTGGAGTTAAGATGCAGGAGGAAGAAAACTTAATTGAAATTCAAAAGGATATTAAGTAATGAATGTATTATAGAATATTGGGTAAGCTCCAAGAAGACTGTTTTAGAAGTATTTTTTTAATGTATTTCTTTTCTGAGTCTAAGCATTCAAGAAGATGATATATTGATATGGGGCTTGTTATTGAAGAGATGAAAGAAGCCAAATTGAAGATTCTGTCTGGGGTTATTTTTCTTTATAACCACCTACTGTGTATTTCTGAAGATTTTGTTTGTTTAATGTTGTTTTAAAATAAAAGATATACTGTAATGCAAAGTTCACTGCATTGGAACATTGCCTTTTGAATTTACAATCCTGGGGAAATTTGAAGGGAAAGCATCAACTTTCCCTGACAATTGTTCAGTGAAAACTAGGAGCTCCCATGTCAACAGAGAAGTAAATCTCCTCTGGATTTTAGTCCATACTTCAGAATTTTCTCCCTTTGATATTTTTTTCAGTGGCTTGGAGAAATAGTTTTTTCTTGTTTTCACTTTTGCAGCTTTTTTTTTAAAAAAAATCTGTTTGTTATTAATAACTTCTCTATCTTGTCTTCATTTTGTTTTTGATGTGCAGATCCAGCTTTATGGGAAAACTCCAACTTTTATATGGCTGGAAAGCAAACCTTGTAGAAAGGGTTTTGACCGTGACAAAAATAATTGCCCTGATGGTAATTTTTCTTTCTCTTCAGGTTTGTTATGGGCTTTTGCCTTGCCAAAAACACATAACTGTCAATGTAATTAGTTATAGCAATGTTGGTTTCCATAGTTTGGACATTATGCATTTCAGTGCCTTCGAATCTAGCAAAAATACATTATCATCTTATGGTTCAGTCCTGTCTCCTCACACAAAGTGCAATGTTATGAAAATATAATTTAGATAGTCTCTACCCTGGAATAGATTGGTTTTGAGTTACGTACATGTCATATTCAGGGCAAAACCTTATAAAAGCTTTTGGAGATTTGCCCTTAAATCAATTACCTCAAAATGCAGGCTAATTTTGCTGAAAGTTATGTCCTACAGACACCTAAAGATATAATTTTTTTTCCTTCTGAATAGGTATTTGACAGAACAGTTGAAGAGCTGGACGATTTTCCCCAATGATTTTAAAGGGAAAATAAACATGATTTGGCAAAAGATTTTTCCTTTTCCATAGTTTCCCATTTACATCAGTACCATTCTCTCTCTCTCTCTCTCTCTCTGTGTGTGTGTGTGTATACATATATATATCCCTGTGTGTATTATGTGCCTGCAACATGGCTCCAACTTATGGAGATCCCATTGTATGGTTTTCTTGGCCTTTCCCTTCCACTGAAGCTAAGAGGGTGTGACTTGCCCTGGGTAACCCAGCAGTTTCCACGTCTGAGCAGGGATTTAAATGCTGGTCTCCCAAAGTCCTAGTTCAATACTCAAACCACTACACTATGCTGGCTCCCCACACTGTCACAGTCACTCGGGTTTTGTTTTCCCATCAATGTCTTGTAGAACTCTTTATTCTAGTAAATGGTTATACTTGTTTTGGTGGCCCTTCTTTGATCACTGGAACATGAAGCTTGTCATAACCGGTAACACTGTAAATGTGAGCTCATTAAGGCAAAATCACAGAAGTTGACCCTAAAGATTGTTAATACATGCTAAGTGGAATGGTATTTTATATAAAGAGATCTTTTCCTTCAATAATATTGAGATGAATAATTTGATACATTACTAATTTATTAATTATTACTTCAAAATAATAGACAGCAAAAACTTTATTCTTTTAATGAGTGATGGTTTCATACTGCAACTTCTATTTTTATGCTCATTTTGTATGTTTTTAATTGCATTCTTTTAAACTGTAAGCAGCTTTGACCTCCAATTTTGGGGGGGAAGAAGGAGAATGATGATGATGATGATGATGATGATGATGATGATGCAAGATTTCTGCTGGAAACTGAACAACAGTATCAAATCAAGAACCCAATAGTATTTAAATTCTTTCAGGCAGTCAAAATTGTAGCATGCACATGAGAGATGTATTGCAATAAAGCAGAAAGAAAGGGGAATATGTGGACAAAGGGACCTACACAGATGAGAAATCCAGGTAGAATGGAAAATAAGAGGGGAAACATCTGTTTGCAGTAGAACAAAATGGGACAGGAAGGAAGAGAATGAATGAGAAACGTATAGTTTTAGCATTTGGGTTGGGGGGGGGGGTGTCATCACCTTCCAAGTTCTACAATACACTTCAGGAAAAAAGAAACAGTGAAAGGAAGAATTACATTAAATAAACTATAACAAACCTAAAAGCTATATATCCGGGGTAGCTGTGTTGGCCATGCATCAAAATATATAAGACTCCAAAAAGCACAATGCAGTGATACCTCTATTAAGCCAACAAAAAGGCTCAGAATATGAAGGCTAGTTACTGTAATAAACAGGTGGGAATAGAAATAGTGCAAAGGCATGGATATAATCATGTAGAAAAGAAAAAGCAAGACAGGAAAAGAGAAAGAAGTGAAAGGTTAGAAGCGCTTTCCCCTAGTGCAAGTTTTCTCAATTAACATTTGGCTGTGATTGACTAGTGGGGTTTGGCACCTTCAGACTAACAGTAAAAATATTGTTGAATCTTGTTCTTCTTTGGAGACAGGCAGAAGGTTTATGTGTGCACATACATGTGCAGGAGGATTTCACAATCTTACTTTTTATTCAAATGAATGTGAAGTAAGCTATAGCCTGCCTTCCAGAGGATAGTAAAACTTCTCACACAGGTAAAAATAATGATGGAATGCAGGGTTCCTAATCAAGGTACCCGCCAGAATTGTTTACAACAACTATTGTATACTGCTCCAGCTATCTTGACTAATGAATAGAAATGTCTGAAGGTGCTATTCAAAAACATCTGGGGAAATCACACCTGGAAATGCTGCTGTAGTATGTCTGTATGAATTTATTTACTTTATATCCCACCCTTCAATAAAAAAATATTTTAGAGTGACTTGATGTGACCTCAGGTTTACTGTCTAAAAAAACAGGGCACACAAGAAAAATGAAATGTTACTAGGAGTGGGGATTAAGTTTTTTCTCACTCAGAAGCTACAGCAGTGGCAGCTGGTATAGAGAGGGGGCTTCTCATCAGCTACTGCGGATGAAAAAATTATGGAGGTGTAACTGCCAGCTCTTCTGTCCCTCAGATGCCAGAGAAGTGAATTCAAAAAGGGCTATAATGTTCTATTTGTATGACAAAAATTTATGGTTAAATCACTGCTTAGCTAGAACACTTAATAGACAAGCCATAAACCATAATCTACACTTATATACAACAAAATCTACATCTCCAAAACATTGGGGCAGTAATGACGGGCAGCTAGAAGTCGCCCCTGTAAGCCCCACATCTGTGTTGCAGCATCTGCATGCTGCAGCACAGACGCGCTGTCCAAAAGGAGCCACTCTAGGCGGCTCCTTTTTTGCACCATCATAAGGGCTGCAATGCAGCCCTATGACACCTTTTCTTCCCAGAGGCGTGTGGGTGCTCGGGCACCCTTACATCATGAGGCTGCACCCCATGTGGACAGGGCCGTAGCCTTGTGATGTAATGGCACCAATATCAGGGCTCAGCACATATAGATGCTGTGCCCTATCAAGCCCTAATATCGGCACAAATGGCCCGTCTGTACTGTGCCAGTGATAGCTTCTTTGGGACAACTAAAATGCACAGAATACATCATGCAACCTGAAAGTTTTCCCCTATTGTGGCTAAATTCAGTATCTTCAAATCCAGGAAACATATTCGGTGTAGCCATACTGATCATGCAGCAAAATACTGTACAACAAAATACAAAATCCACAAACCAGTGATACTTTTATTGGGACAACAAAAATGAAAAAAACCAAACAAAAAGCAGCATGCATGCTTTAACAAGAGTGAAAAAATGACTGTGATTTAACTCCTTGAGATTTCTACCTCCAAAAAAGGTAAAACCCTTTAATTTGGATTAGTATTGGCAAGTTTTATCTATATAACATCTAAATGTTTTTCTAGATATAACAGTACAGAGATTCCTTGAGAAATTCATTTGTTGCTACCTAAGAAAGTGGCAGTTGACTTTGCACAGAACTGGACAACCTGGTTCTCAAGGGGAGTCACATTTCTGTAGCTAACGGATTTGAAATGTTACCATCTGTCTTTTCCTGCCCTTTGTCTCTAGTCCCAACATAGGAAGAAGAACATACTTTGCCTCCACTGAGACCATCTTAACTGACAACAGAAGTAACATTTGAAACAAAATGTAGGCCTGTGACTCCAACATCTTTACTTTTCTATTCCTGTATGAATTTGAACAAGAAGCTTTGCATAATGTACTTTGTACATTTTAGTTGATCAAATAAAGGTATCACTGTTTTGTGGATTTTGTATTTTGCAGCATGGCCAATTCATGAGTAGCCCTAAATATGTTTTCTACAGTTATATAGTTATTATGAAGTCTCTGAGCAGTTGAGAACAGGGGAGGGAAACATCAAATTCCTTGGCAATGAAGTGTATCCAGAGCTACACTTGACATAACTCATCCATACATGGAGATGTTTTGTATATACAACTGAATGGTAAAGGAAATGTGTATTTTCTACAATTAACCTGTTTGTCCTTTCACAATGGGTTATCCTCAGAGATACATGTTTCAGTAATCAAACTTTTAAGTTAAGCCTGTCCTTACCTTCCAGAGACCAATCACAAAATAAAGCATGCTAAAATATTGTAACGTAGGGATAAAAAAGAGACAAACAGATATCTTTTACTGTTTTAAGGAGCATATTTTTCTAAAAATGTATTGAATTTATTCTGATCCTCAAAAAAAAAAATCAACCACTGTATAATTACATTTTGTTTCTAGTGCTGTGATACAGAGAGCACTGGAACAGGACAGGCAATAAGTACAAATATCAATATTGACACAGTATTATTAATTGGACAGTGTGATCCAAAGGATTGCATCAGTCCCCAAATGCAATATGAGGAAACAAAAATCCTGGCTTATACATATGAATTCTAAACCATTGTTGCTACTAAGTATTCCTGTACACTGGAATCTAAGCTACTATGCTAACTAACTGATGAATGATAGATGGCCCACACTGTTTCAGTGGAAGGAGAGCTGTCCCTCAGCACTCAGGAGCCTTGCCCAGTGGACTTTCCAGAAGTACAACTAGCCACTACAAGCCATTAAAAGAATTTGCGATAATACATTGGAAGATTAAGCATGCCTCTGCTTACACAGAATTGCTATGTTTAGGATGTCAATCAGCCTTCCTGGTGAAGAAAGGTCCAGAAAAGAAAAACACATAAAAGCAACATGGCAGGAGAATATGAACCAGGAACCCACACCCACATTGCTGTCTGGTCTAGCTTCTCATCTGTCATCTTTAGTATTTTAAGAGCCATGAGATTAGACATCTAGACATTTACTGATATTTTGTTAGTTAATATTGTATGTTTTTGTAAATGTGTGTGTGTGTGTGTGTGTGTGCATGTGACAGATTTAGACTGTGAATTGCAAACACACTGAAGGTTTCCAACTGATGCATAATTCATACCATTACTTTTCAATGCTATAGTTTGCTGCCAAAACCTACAGCTACTCATTTATTTTGGGGAGTATGTAAAGCACGCCAGCATTTTCCTTCAAACTCTTGTCAAAAACATGTTTTAAAGGGTTGGGGGGGGGGGGAGTGAAGGCTTCCACAGTTAAGTGAAATTTCATGGATATATTTATTGTTAATTTTCCTGTGACTGCTTCTGAATTCAAGTGATATGTATTATTGAATGAGCATACAAGTTTTTTTTTTAAAAAAATGCATATTCACTTCTATGGTCGACTGTCTGCAAACATAGACTATGCATGATGTTTCCCAGCTATGAAGACACTCTCATGGAGAGTTCCGTATATGGGTTGCTCAGAGTTACTAAGTGTTATTGATTATTTTCATTAGATGATAGGCTGTCTGACAATTCTCACTTCCTATCCCAGATGTGAAGAGGCACCTTTTTTAAAAAATAAAAATAAAAATAACTTCCATAAATTGCCCCTGAATTCTCACTCACATTCAGCTCACTTAATATAATGTAGCATACACAATAGGAACGGTGTGATAGGAAACTAGTTCAAAAACTATGAGCATATTGATAATGCAAGAAAAAAATTTTTTTGCTAAATCAATCAAGCTGATCAAAAATAGTATTATTCACTCAAAATTATCACTGGCCATTACATTATAATTATCTTCCTCTGTTGTATCTGTACATACATATTAAAAAGGCTTCTCACATGACTGCAGTCACAGCTGTACTTAAAATACATCTGCCAAAAAGATGCTTACCTTGCATTGTTGTTTTTGTTGGTTCAGAGAAGAGTGGAATGAGCAGGAGGTAGATGAGGTAGACAAATGAGAGTCCATTGTAGCGGAATGTGCATGCTGTAAAGAGAAAAGGAAAGGAAGAAAAGTGGGTTTATGGAGCTAATATAGTAATTAGAATAGCTGTATACTGAATTGACTAGTATAATACATATGTTATAAATAGAGATTTACAGAAACTTAACAGAAAGTGGTCTGTCAATAACTATTAACACAAAACAGGGTGATCTTAAAGAATTCAGATAAAATATCTATTGTCAAGTATACCACAATGTTTTTGCATTTGCTTGGATGAGTCTTATTATAGCTCTGTGGCTAAGGTTCATTCTTAAAAAAATATGGAAGACTGCGCCAACCTCTCAACTAAATTTAATTGTGTTCCTAAATTCAGTTGGTCTTAAAAGCACTCAAACAGCACAGTTTGTTCACTAGTTTTCCTAAAGTTTTGTCCCAATGATCCAAAGGTACAAATGGAAGTGGGGTGTATGTTTTATGTATGTGGGACAGTGGGAGACACAGAGACACCAACTTCTCACCCATTGACTATACTGATTACTGGTGTAATACATATCACTTATTCATTTCTGGAGAAATTTCATCAAATGTGTGGTGCCTCCTGCTGGAAAACCTGTTCACTGAAAGTATCTTTTTTTCAGGCAAACCAATAAGATTTTTTTACAAGTTTTGGTCCAACATTGTAGAAATATTCATCATCTCTACAAAAATAAATATTTCATTGTTAAAAAAAAAGCCCAAACCCTCTCAATTATCCAAAAACCAGGGTATTTATGCATCATTTAAATCTTCTATTCTTTCACTCTTTCTATATATTAGCGTAATGTTCATTTTCTTTACACATATACACACATCAATCTTAACCATTAATTCATCATTAAATACCAAAGTGAGACTCACCCAGGCCATAATATTTCTGATTTCTATGTATGGTTGTGAACATTGAACAGTGAGGAAAGGTGACAGGAAGGATTTGAAATGTGATGCTGGACTGTTTTTTAAAAAATGAATCAAGCCTGAACTCTTACAGAAAGCAAAGATGACTAAACAGAGGCCGTTGTACTTTTGACATATCATGAGACAATGTGACTCACTGGAAAAATGACTACAATGCAGCTCAACAAAATGAGAGGCAGTAAGAAAAGAAGGAGACAGCACTTCCTCTGGATTGAGTCAATCAAGAAAGCTACAGCCCTGAGTTGGCAAAAGCCAAGCAAAGCAATTGATTGGGGGCAGGTGGACTCATTCATACAATCCCAATAAGTTGAAGGTGACTTAACAGGATATAACAAAATACCCACATTGAATTTCATAGCCAATTCTTAACATCGTTTGTGAGATCCACATTAGTAGAGCAATTAATCCATTCTGCACTTTAGACACAATTTAGACTAATAAGAGGCTTAGCACCTTGGATAGTTCCCTTAAAGTTCACATTAAACTCCAGAGAAACTAAACAAAATGAGAGAGAAAAACTAAAGAAAATGCAGACTGTAATTCAACCACATGACAGACTTTGAAACATTATGAGACCTTCCATTTTCTCTTTTTTCTCATGTGATAAGCCAAATGCAGAAATGTCAGTGTCAGAATATAAATCTACACAAACTCCCTTGATTACATTGAAAATACTTCTTGTAACCAGAGGCCAAGAATTTTTCTGCAAATTCTTGCTTATAAAAAATTTAAATGGCTATCATTTCCTCCTCCCTCCTCCTCTGCCTTATTATTGTTGTTGTTGTTGTTGTTTACCTTATATCCTGCCTTTCTCCCAATATAGGGACTCAAGGTAGGTAACAGTAAATTTAAAACAGTACAATTTAAAAACAATACAAAAGAATTAAAATTATAAAGTTTAAAAACAATTAAACAATTAAAAAAGTTAAAACAATTACACATCAAAAATATTAACCTATCTTAACTCTGAGTAGAAGAGACTAAAGTGACTTGTTTCATTCTTACAACGAAGCTACTTGAAAGACTTCAGATGCATTTCTCTATATCTGGGACTGATGCAGTGACTAAGGATGGCGTCTCTCCTCTGAATGCCTGTCTTGGGGTGGTAATGGACTAGATGAGGGAAAACCAACTCAAGCTGAATCCAGGTAAGATGGAGGTACTTGCTATAGGAAACCCGAACCCGGGAATGGAGTTATGTCAGCCAGTTCTGGATGGGGTCACACTTCCCCTGAAGGAGTCTGGTCCGCAGCTTGGGGGTGCTCCTTGACTTGACAGCTCAGGTGGATACCACAGTCAGTAGCACCTGCTATCAGCTTTGGCTGATACGCCAGCTGCGCCCCTTCCTGGAGCCGGGAGACCTTGAAACAGTAGTACATGCACTGGTAACCTCTCGATTGGACTTCTGCAATGCGCTCTACATGGGGCTACCCCCGTGCCAAGTTCGGAAACTCCAACTGGTACAAAACATGGCCAGACTGATCATGGGTACTTCTCGTAATGATCATATAACACCGGTTTTGAAGTCCCTCCACTGCCTGCCAGTTAGTTTCCAGGCAAGGTACAAGGTGTTGGTGATTATCTTTAAAGCCCTACATGGCTTGGGTCCAGAATACTTAAGGGAATGCCTTCTTCCGTACTGTCCGTCCCGCACATGTAGGTCCTCAGGGGAAAATCTACTTTACCCTAAAAAAATCCAGGCTAATTTCTCTTCCCAGAGGGCCTTCTCCATCGCTCTTCCGAAGCTATGGAATGACCTACTGGAGGAGATCCGCCGCATTTCCACCTTTACAGCCTTTAAGAAGGCCTCTTCCAGCAGGCCTTCCCAATTTAGCTTCCCCTTCCTGAATATAAACATGAATACATGCATGTGACCGTTCATTGTTCTGCTCTCTGTCAGCCAAATTTCCCCCCAATTTTAGCCACTGTATTTTAATGTTTTATATTGTTTATTAATATTGTTTGTTTTAGTATGGGGATGGAAGGTTGGGAAAGGGATTATTTTGAATCTGTTTGTATTTTTAATTGTATATTTTATTGTTGTAACCATCCTGGATTCCCTGTGATTGGGTGGGATATAAATAAATCATTTAATATTATTATTATTAATTATTATTATTATTATTAGTGGGAAAATGGGTTATTGGAAAAAAATGAATTGTTATACTAGTAGACAGAGAAACTATGAATAACTGTATGCATTTATAACTGTCGTAAGGAAGATTGGAAGTAATTTCTCTTTTCTTTTCCTCCCCGATCTCTCACTTTTCTTTCTATTTTGTATTTCTTTTTTTCTTTTTTTTAATGTTAGGAAGTTCTGTAGTCTTAAAATTCATTATACATGGGGGTGCAGAGGGAGGAAGCTTTTTCACATGCTTCACGACCAAATGTCTGAAGGAAGATTCCTGCATTACTCTGGGCTAATACTCTGCAGTTATGATGCAGTAAAACAGTTTGACCCAACAAGTGTGACAGCTACTGCAAACTAATGATTGTTCATTAACTATAGCTTTCTACCACATTGTTCCTAAAAAAGGAAAAGAAAAGAACCCTTCAATTCCCTAAACTTTCTGTTTGGGATTTTTTAACCTTTTGAAACTCAGAAGATTCCATGACAGATTATCTTTCCTCCATTGTCATTTTTTATTACAGTACATTCCTTTAACCAACAAAGACATAATCATCCTATCAATACCACATAAAATCTTGGATTTTTCTATTGTTTCCCTCTCTTCTGATTCCCCTATTCACATTCTTTTTACAAGACCTGTAGCTTCTCCTTAACCATCTTTCCCTCACCATACCAAATGACACCCCTCTCGAATTGTTTCAGTTGCTTCCATATTTCTTTCCATGTTTCATGCAAACTATTGATTTTTATTATTAACATTCTACACAAATGTTGAAAGACTAAACTCTTTCCCAAGCTAGTTTCCAGAGTCTAAACATTACATAGTGTCTGTGCATTTGCACTGGGAACCATCCCCATCCTCAGAGAGGCATGAACCTCCTCTGAAGTCCCAACGATAGGTCCAGTCAGCAAACTTTTAATACCTAAGAAAAGCATGGATTTAAACAGCAGATGACTGGCTTCAATACTCCAAGTAACATGTCCACATAATCAGATAGCACAAGTTATAATCTATCGAAAACAACAAGACTAGACAGAACCCTGGCCACATCCATTTCTCACGCTGGCAAAGCAATGACATTCAAGCTGAAAGAAATGCAGGTGATTTTGTCTGTAAAGTTTAATGAAAATTTGTTACAACAAGTCATTAGGACCTTAGAGCCCACCAAGAACAAAATCACAGAGACTCAATGCCTGCAGAGAGGAAAAATTTCTGAAGGTTTTTGTTTCTTATTTTAATGCAAAAGTGGGAGGCTCATGATTGGATGAAATGAGTAAAATGGGAGGAGGAGTTAACTCTTTCTCCTTACTTGATTTTTCAGCCTAAATTCCCTTTCCAAGTAACTACTACTCCATGAGAAAGTACAGATAATTTCAATTTACTAATACAATCTAGAAGCAGCATTTGATGCAGAAACACCTGACAGTTATTCTATGACATGGCTAATGTGACAACAGAATATAGGATTCCAGTATTTTTTCACATTTTGATTTGTTTACTGCAGTCAATGAGAAATGATTACCAAGCAATATTTTTTTACATAATTAAATAAATAGGTAAATGTTAATACAGGACTACTATCACTGGCCAAGAATACAAGTGAGGAATGGCTGGATTTTGATTTGTATCTAAAAAAAGAAGCCAGACATTTAAATATGTGTTGTTGGATATGAGATTGTAAGAAGAGATGTGGAATGGGAAGTAAGGAGAGAGGTGATGAAGGGAATGGAAAAAACACTCCATCACAGTTCCAGAGTATCATTGCCCATATGTAATTACGTTTTGTGAGAGCCAGGATTCAGGGATTACAAATCCTAGGAAAGAGAAGCCAGACACTGAGAGAAAGCATGATGTGAATGTACTATTTTCACTCCACAATAATTAGACAGTAGGCATCTAGAATTATCATGCTTGATCTGAATCAAAAGCATACTTCAAAACTGTAGATCAATTGTGTTTTTATTAGCATCTAACTAAAACAACTGAAGTTGCAAAACTGCTAATCAAAGCTATCATAAAGCAGAAATAGTGGAATTATTTTTAGATTATTATAATTTGTTTACCCTTGTATTAACCATGGCTTATATATGCAGAGAATCATTTCCTCCAGTTTCACTTTCTTTCAGCACTCTTGGAAGTGTTTTACTTCTCATACTATTAGGCTGTATTTCAAAACAGAAATACTGTATGCCATCACAACAGCACATTTAAAAGAAACCCACTTTAAACAAAAGCAGACCAAAACAAAAGAAAACTTTAAAATACTGCATGGTACTTTTATCACTCAGTTTTCCAGCTCAGTTATTGGAATAATTTCTCCCTAGAGAA
This sequence comes from Sceloporus undulatus, assembly GCF_019175285.1. NCBI lineage: Eukaryota > Metazoa > Chordata > Lepidosauria > Squamata > Phrynosomatidae > Sceloporus > Sceloporus undulatus. The sequence continues at coordinate 189,436,765 of NC_056525.1, read as the reverse complement.
GCAAGTTCTTGAATTTCTGAAGCCATGTGCTGAGGGGAACATTTCTCACATTTTAAGATGACACAATGGAAATGTGGAAACAGGCTGAAAAATATGCAGATCATAGTTCTGGCCTTTACATATCTAAAAGCATTCTTGTAATTTTAAGAAAATAAAAGTAATTAATCTCTGTCCTTTCACACCTTGCCAATAGCTCCACTTCTGTCACAGTGTGTGCTGGTTAAATTACTTGCCTCAGTCTGCCCAATGCCAGGTCCAGCACTGCTCTCAAATCATATATATCCACTTCTGTTCTTATGGGATGTTACATTGGCTTAGGCTTATCCAAAAGACCCTGTTACCAGTGCTGTTCACATCTTGCAGACTAAGGGCTGTGGTCTCCTTGAATCTATTTACCTGTAATGCAATCTTTCTCTTTCCCTACTGTCTTCCACTGCATTGAGCATTATAATTCCGCCCCCCCCCGCCAAGTGTAATGTTGTCTCATATTATGCCCAGAGTACACTGCACTCGGTTTAGTCAGTTTTGCCCTCTAGTGAGAGAGCTACAGTTTAAATTGTTCTTGAAACCATTTATTGTGTTTTTGACTTTCCATAGTATCTGCAGAACTCTAGTCTAGCACATTTCAAATGAACTGATCTTCTTCCTGTCAGCTTTCTTCACTGTCTAGCTTTTACTTCTGATTCACTTGCTAAAATTGTAGGGTCTTAATCAAAAGGGTCTGCTTGAAGGAATCTGCCATCTCTCCATCTCTTTGTTCTTCAGTGTATTGCTTTCATCATCTTTTCATTTTGACCTGATTTTGTAATAGTTCCCCTGTAAGTCCTATAGCACCCATAGGAAGAGATGGTTAAGAAATAAATGTTGTTCCTGTTGTTGTTGTTGCTATACTTTTAAATTTGATTTTCTGTATGCATGTTTTTATTTATTTATACTGTATTACAGAGACTATCTTTTTGCATTCTTCCCTGATAATCTCTCTGGTTCCTCTTGCATTACAGAGCTATATCTATGCAGCGATATTTGGTATGTCACTTCTACTATCTACACTGTTGTTTGTTTCACAATAGTAAATCCTGGCCTCTTTCATATGTCTATCACCTTTATCTTGATAAGAATGTTGATATAAGTTTCATATTGGATTGTTTTCATGATAAAAAGCTTCAGGAGTAGTTTACCTCTGATGCCTTGTGCACAGTACTAACTCTTCCAAATTTAGCAAAAGTGTCATTGTCATTTAGCAAGTGTCTCAGAGAGCTTCCCCCCCCCCCCAGTGTCACTCCCCCCCAACATATAAACACACTGCTGTTGCTGCCTAGTGGCATTCTGGCATGTTGTTTCATTTGACATGTTTGGTTGTGGAAGCTGGACGCGATGAAAGTTGGCAAGAAGAGAATGAACTCACTTGAAATGTGGTGCAGGACAAGCAATACAGGTACCATGGACTGCTAAAAGGACAAATGAATGTGTCTTAGAGCAAATCAAGTATGAACTGTCACTAGAAGTCAAGATTACTAAACTAAGGCTCTCGTACTTTGGCTGTGCCATGACTTAATGAAACAACATGACTTAATGAAAATGACGATAATGGGCCCATTCCACTACAGTTTTCTGCGAAGCGTGATGCGGGCTATATGATCCTCATTCCCATTTGACTGCGGTTCCGATCCTCCTTTAATCAATTAGAGAAGGAAAGGTCCTGGGCAAACTCAAATAGTCTGCAGTTTCCTGACAGTAGTTTAGAAGAGGTTTTTCCTGTAAAAATCGATTTTGAAGCGTCCCCAATAAGTGGGAACGCCAGATCAGAATCGTGGTTTTTTTCCCCACTGATTGCTTGCCCGGTGCTGGCAGGGCTTCCTTCTCCCTCTCCCTCTCCCTCTCCCTCCTTGCCTTCTCCCTGGCTGGCGGGGCTTGCAGTGCTCCTGCCAGGCCTCCACAGCTTCCCCGGTGTCGATGGTGTTTCTGGTGCTGCTGCTGCACCAGGTAAGAATGGGGCAAGTGGCGGCGCAGCAGCAGAGGAAGCAATGCTAGCCCTGGGAGAAGCGGCAGAGGCTAGCCAGGAGCACCACAGGTCCCGCCAGCCAGGGAGAAGTGGCAGAGGCCCAGCAGGCAAGAAGAAAGGAAACCAAAGGTAGGAAGGAAGGAAAAGAAGGGGGAGAGGGAATAAATGAGGAAAGGAAAAGAGGTGAGGGGAGGGAAGTCAGAGAGAAATAGGGTCCGGTTGGGAGCTTTGGAAGGGTTTGGTGGGGAGGGACTGGCTGAAGGACTCCAAGAGGAACGACATGTGTCCCAAAGGAAAAAATTGCTTCCAAACAGGCCCCCTTTTCATAGTGGGAATGAGGGGCCTTTTGGAAGCTATTGGAATACCAGGACAGAGCCCAAATTGAACATGGATTATTCCGCCAGTGGGAATGGGCCCAATGTTTGCTAAAGTGGAAGGCAGTAGGAAACAAGGAAACTACACAACAGGTGGGTTGATTCAATGGAAGTCACAGTCCTAAATTTGACTAGGACAGTTGGTGACAAGGGATTTTGAAATTCTCCAATGCATAGGATCATCATAAATTGAAATTGGCTTCACACTAAATAACAAGAACAAGTTGGTATGAGCTAGAACAAGGGTATTAAAACCAGCAAATACTGAATGTTCTCAGTTCTGCTGTAATGGGATTGTGCATTTGGTTCCCATGTAGTTTCTTAAAATGCCTAGCATTCCCAATAAAGAATTGATGACACCTCTTCTTTGAAGCTTGAATGTAACATTCTTGCACATTAATGTTCCCAGATTTCCAAGACCATGCAGGCTTCTATCATGTAATGTGAAGCTAAGGAACAAACAATGTACTGTACAAAAGAGAGAAGTAAGATGCATGTGCACACCTGTAGTGGCACAAGCTCTGTGTGTAAATTACAATAAAAAGCAGATCTAAGAAGGTAAAGCAGATCTCGGAAATCAAGCTCAATTATTTTTATAATAAAATTGTTTATTTCTATAGTGACACCACTGGTTACAAAAATTACCAATCTAAAATTCAACTTATAGCACAGACAAAAGATGGAAGCAGAAGTAAATAGGAAAGTAAAAAGTTTGTGGTTTCTCCTACATTTAGTGAAATCAGAGCCTGAAAAACTTATTCCATCTAGAATCTGCAACAAATCCTGGCCACTGGCCATGTTAGCTGATGGATTCTGAGCACTATAGTCTCAAAAAGTAACTTTTCTAACACCTGGCTCACAGTTCATTACAAGTTGTGGTAAAGTGGGGCATGAAATCTCAGGCATTGCTCCCAATGTTTCACAGAAAAAAATGGGCTTTGTAGAGACAGGGAGAACATTAAGAGAGGTGCATTACACCAGATTTCTTGTTGGACACAATATCCAGTGACAGCCACCAGCTCAAATAACTTTAAAAGGAGAACTCATGATGGATATGACTATTAGGTTATTAATCATGACAACTTTCAGATGCCTCTAGAATCAGAGGCACCCTGTTACTAATAGTTCGCAGTAACAATATTGGAAACAACAGCAGGAGAAGACTTTTGTCCTCATGTCCTACTTTCAAGGCTTTCCATAGCCAACTAATATGCTGGGAAACAGAATGATGGATAGACTTTCAGTAAATGTAACTTTTCAATGGTACAATATTAGAAAGATCACACAATGGATCAGAGATTTTAACAGCATTATCCTATACCTTTAACAGCAATTTATTCTTCTGTTAATATATATATAATACTTTCAAAGAATACATTAATTAAAAGGTACCACTAAGTAATTCCAAGAGTAAATATACCTATCCACAGATTTCACTCCTGTATAAATTCTCATCATTTTATTGAAAAAGCTATTGCTCATTTTGAATTCTGGATAACCAGCTGGTATAAATGAAAACAGTTTCAATGGCATTGGCAGCAACTGTAAATCAGACTCCAAGGATGCCAAGACAAATATGCTGATTTATACCATGTGATTCTCTAGACATTTGACTCTATGTCTAAACCCACTTACTATGCTTCAGAGTATAACACCACAACAAAGGACTTCAGTAGCTTGTCTATAACCAAAATCAAAAGACTGGCTTTTGAAAAGAAATTTGGGGAGATTAGGGGAAATTGGATTTCTTCAAGGTTTTACACTCTACTTATTACTTCAGTACTGTATGAGAAATTCTTTTAGAAAAGTTCCTGAGAGATTAAGTTTGACTATACTTTGGCCTTTAGAGGATTCCGAGATTCAAACAATTTTATGTCTTGTTTTGAGCAACTTGAGAGGCAATAAAGTTTTATTTAAATATGAGCTCACTAATAACCAGAAATCTAGAATTTGGGCTTCTTCTTCTTTTATTTATATATCTGTAAGGATACCAGCCAGCAGTATTTCACTCATGAAAGCACTACAGAATCTAAAGTCCTGAACACATTTTCTGTCTTTACCTGTAAGCCAATTTCAATTATCTCTGAGCAGATACATAGTAGAACTGCACCAGGTGACTAAAACTTACACAATAGAAAGACCATTATTTAAAAAATAATCACAGTATTGGAAGTGGCAAACCCCCTCTGAAGAAACTTGCCAAGAAAACTTCATGATAGCTTCACCTTAGGGTCTCCAGAAGTTGGAAATGACTTGAAGGCACAAAAAAACACAACAACAAACTTGTTACTGAAACAAAGTCATTTCACATTAAGAAACAATTGGTGCAATACAAATCCAATGCATGGATTTGGATGCATTGATAAGCCTTTGCCTGTTCAATAATTTAGCCAAGCAGGAACAATTGATCACCAAGCGCAAATTTGTTGCTCATGGCAAAAAAGCTAAAGTTCTCAGCAATTCCATCACATCATTACATTGAAATGAAACCAATGGTATAGAGTGGTTTAGGTAAGAAAAAGAAGCAATGGAGCATTTTTAAAACTCAAGTGTGAAATGCAATCTGAAGTGGTAAAAATGAAAATAAATAGAGCTACTCTGAACAGTTTCCAATTTTGCAAGAGTAATTGTATTTTAAATTACTTAATCAAGAGTGGCTCAAGAATATTTGCATTTTTAGTTTTAGTCACAATACAATCTTTAGTCAAATAAATCCAAGACAGTTAACAGCTTTTCAACACTCTGGATCCTTCATCCGCATCTCACTCAGCCAAATCAAAAGACAGCAGTCAAGAGTCAGTAACATGGTTATACTAAGTATAGTTCTTATTAAATCTGATGAGTTTTCTCAGAGGATTTTTTTTTAATGGGTTAGGTTTTCTGGTGCATGATTTATCCGAAATAATAAATGTAACACCTGTTGAAACAAACTGACAAAAACATCACTTATCACTGACCAATATCTGCTCAGTTA
>NC_056525.1:189321106-189431405 GCF_019175285.1 Sceloporus undulatus | reverse complement strand
AATTTTTATTTCTGTTTATTAATTAAATCCTTATATTATTATTATTAAATAAAAATAAATAATAAAATAAAAGTTTTATTTATATACCGCAGCCTTCCATAGATCAGGGCGGTTTACACACAATTAAGATATACATACATAAATCAAACAAATCAAGCATAAACAATACATCAAAGAAACAGTAAAAACAATAAAAAGATAAAAAGATAAAAAGATAAAACCCCAATTAGCCCTTCCTCATGGCCACGGAAAGAGGAGGGAGGCCCTAAATGATGTTCATGGGGGGAATGCTTGATGAAATAAGAAGGTCTTTAAATCCTTCTTGAATTGGGCCAGGGAGGTAGTCGAGCGGAGCTCAGCGGGCAGCGTATTCCAGAGGGCCGGGGCGGCGATGGAAAACGTCCGCTTGGTAACGGAGGAAAGCCTAGCCCCCGGCACCTTCAGGAGTTGCTGCCCAGATGTTCTGAGGGTGCGGGACGGAATGTATGGGGAGAGGCGGTCCTTCAGGTATCCCGGACCCAAGCCATTTAGGGCTTTATAGGTAATTACCAACGCCTTATATTGAGCTCGGAAGCGAATGGGCAGCCAGTGAAGATCTTTTAAAATCGGTGTTATATGGCTGGTCCTGGGAGCACCAGTGACCAGCCGGGCTGCCATATTCTGCACCAATTGTAGCTTCCGAGTTTGGTATAAGGGTTGCCCCATGTAGAGTACATTGCAGAAATCCAATCTTGAGGTTACCAGAGCATGTACAACCGTTTCAAGGTCCCTCTGGGCCAGGTATGGGCGCAGCTGGCGAATCAGCCGAAGCTGATAACAGGTGCTCTTGACCGTCGCATTCACCTGAGCAGTCAGGTGAAGCGACGAGTCAAGAAGCACGCCCAGACTGCGCACGGAGTCCTTCACAGGGAGCGTGACCCCGTTCAGGACAGGTGGAACCACCGCCATTCCTGGACCAGGAGAACCTATCACTAGTACCTCCGTTTTCTCTGGATTCAGTTTGAGTCGGTTTTCCCTCATCCAGCCCATTACTGACTCCAGACAGGCCACGAGAGGAGAGACGCCATCCCCAGTCACTGCATCAGTCGGAGACATAGAGAAAATAATTTGGGTGTCATCAGCGTACTGATAACCCCGCGCCCCATGTCTCCGGATGACCTCTCCCAGCGGTTTCATGTAAATGTTAAATAGCATGGGAGACAGAATGGCCCCTTGAGGGACCCCAGTTTTAAGGGGCCTCTCGTCGGAGCACACGTCTCCCAGCTGCACCATCTGGGACCTCCCAGAGAGGTAGGATCGGAACCACTGGAGCGCAGTGCCCCCAATTCCCACCTCAGCTAGGCGCCCCAGAAGGATACCATGGTCTATGGTATCGAAAGCCGCTGAGATGTCCAAGAGCACCAACAGGGACACGCTTCCCCTGTCGATACCCAGACGGAGATCATCGACCAAGGCGACCATGGCCGTCTCAACCCCGTAACCCACCCGGAAGCCAGTTTGAAATGGGTCTAGATAATCCGTTTCATCCAAGACCGCCTGAAGTTGGATTGCAACCGCCCTCTCGATCACCTTCCCCAAAAAATGGCAGCAGCGAAACTGGCCGATAATTATTATATACCAGGGGGTCGAGGGAGGGCTTTTTCAGAATAGGTTTTACGATGGCCAATTTGAGTTCTGATGGAAATTGGCCCTCCCTCAAAGATGTATTAATAATCCGGCGTAACAACGAAGTTACCGCCGGACCCCCCTGGGCCGCTAGCCACGAGGGACAGGGATCGAGAGAGCAGGTCGTCTTCCGAACTCTTCCGAGGATCTTGTCCACATCATCGGTACTCACCAACTCAAATCGATCCAGTACAATAGAGTCCACGGAGGCTCTGGACACCTCTACCCTAGTTTCTGCTTGAATGTCGGCGTTAAGACCTTCGCTTATCCGAGAGGTTTTATCCGCAAAAAAGTCGTTGAATTGGTCGCAGCAGGCCTTAGAAGGTTCCAGGATCTGGTTCAGGGAGGGAGGGAGCTGAGTTAGCTCCCTGACCACCCTGAACAACTCTGCTGGACGCGACTCTGCGGACGCAATACGAGCACCATAGAACGAATTCTTTGTTGCTCGTATTGCCTCTCCGTAGTCCTCTAACCGTTGGTCTAGGAGAGCCTTGTCGTCTAAGCAAAGGTATTTGCGCCAACGGTACTCTAGCCGTCGCAGTTCCCGCTTCCTTGCCCGGAGATCTTCTGTATACCAAGGCTTACATTTGGAAGCAGGCCTGAGAGGGCGCTTAGGAGCGATACTGTGTATAGCCCTTGAAAGACCGGTATTCCAAATACCGGTAAGGGCGTCAACAGAATCGCCGTCGCTACCAACCGTGAGCCCCTCTAAGGCCTCTTGGAACCTTCCAGGTTCCATCAACCTTCGAGGGTGGACCATCCGAATAGGTCCGCCACCCCCGGGGGGGATCTGGGTAGAGACCTTGATTTTAGCCTCTACCAGGAAATGATCCGTCCATGACAAGGGGGAAATATTGACTATTTCCGCCCACGGATTTTCCACATCCGAACAGAAGACCAAATCGAGAGTATTACCTGCACAATGTGTGGGACCCTGTATTAGCTGGGACAGGCCCATGGCCGCCATGGTCTCCATGAATTCCCAAGCCGCACCGGATGGAACATAGCTGGCCGCTAGAGGAATGTTGAGGTCGCCCAGGACAAGAAGCCTGGGCGTCTCCAACATTAGCTCTGCGACCAGCTGTGTCAGCTCGTTAAGGGAGTCTGCTAATGCACGGGGTGGCCGGTACACCAACAGAATCCCTAGACTGTCCCTAGCTTTAAGGGTCAGGTAAATACACTCAATATGGGACGTCTGTCGGATGTGGTTCCTGGTGAGGGACACGGTGTTCCTATGTATCAAGGCCACACCCCCCCCCCGCCCACCTAACCTGCGCTGGTCCTTCACCGAGAACCCAGCAGGCAGGGCCTGAGCCCACACAGCATCCCCTTCAGGCCCTAGCCAGGTCTCGGTAATGCAAGCCAGGTCACATTTTGAGTCCTCCACAAGATCGTGGAGGATGTGGGTCTTGTTGTTGATTGACCTGGCGTTGCACAGGAGCAGCGACAAGGTTTGTGGCACGGTTGGAGCAACCCTCAGGTTCCTTTGGTTGGGAGGGGGACCGGAAGGAGGGATAGATATGATGCATCGATCCCTCCTTCCCCTGGAACGTAAGCCCCTTCTCCCACCGCCATACCTCCCCTTGCCCCACACTACCTCAATGGGAGCTCCGCTCAAGACGATGTTATCCCTTCCCTCCCCAGCCCATGCATTCCCCACACCCAGTTCATCCCCCCACCCCACCACGGCCGTATAAAGAGCAGGGGTGAGCCACCCCAGGCATCCCCTGCTCTAGGGGCTAGAACCCAGCCTCCCTAACCCACCTAAAAATACGCAGCTGCGCAGTTGCGCAGCTGCGCGCTTGCTCACTGGGGAGCCGCAGATGACAAGTCCTAGGGCGGCTCCTCCGCGTGGGTGCGCAGCTGCGCAGCGTCCTCCAAACACGGAGGGCCGTCCGGCGGCGCGGCGGTGACCCCAGCAGCAGCAACACAGTCCTTGGGGGCGGGCAGAGGCGGGACGGAGGAGGAGGGCCAGACGCGATGGTTTTATCTGGTCGCTCTCACCGACACGCCCTCTCCCCCGCCTTCCTCCAGCTGTTCCTGGCCCCTGGGATGAGCGCTTGCTCACTGGGGAGCCGCAGATGACAAGTCCTAGGGCGGCTCCTCCGCGTGGGTGCGCAGCTGCGCAGCGTCCTCCAAACCTTTATTTATAAAGCGCTGTAAATTTACACAGCGCTGTACATACAATCTTTTTAAATGGACAGTTCCCTGCCCTCAGGCTTACAATCTAAAAAGACACGACACAAAGGGAGTGGTGGTGGGGAAGGAGCCTCTCTAGTTGGATAATACATATAAAATACATAGCAATACAGGAAATGATTCAATAAAACAGGCAACAAAAGAACATCAAATAGCAAGTGACAATTATGCAATGCCTGGGAACGCTGCCCTGAACAGGATGGTCTTCAACTCCGTTTTGAAGCTGGTTAAAGAAGTGATGGCTCTTGCTCGCGGGGAAGAAGGTTCCAGGAGTGAGGGGCAGCAAGTGAAAAGGGGTGAATCCTAGATGGGGCAAAGGAAATCCTGGGCTGGGACAGCAGACCTTGACTACCAGAATGGAGGGCCCTAGTGGGAAGGTGAGGAGAAAGAAGGTCTGATAAGTAAGGAGGGGCCAGCCCATGGAGGGCTTTAAACGTCGACAGCAGGAGTTTATACTGAATACGGAAAGGGAGGGGGAGCCAGTGAAGGGATGCGAACACAGGAGAGATATGGTCACAGCGGTGGGCGGATGTGATAATGCGTGCAGCTGAATGCTGGACAGAAATTAATGGACGAAGGTGAGAAAGAGGAAGCCCAGCCAGCAGGATGTTACTGTAATCAAGTCGTGAGACCACTAGGGCATGGACCAGGATCTTGGCAGTAGAGGTGGAGAGATAAGGTCGGATTTTGGCAATATTGTATAAAAAGAATCTACAAGCCTTGGCTGTGGTCTGGATCTGAGGGATACACTACAGAGAAGAGGCAAAGATAAACCCAAGACTGCGGGCTTACTGGACTGGTTGAATAGAAATGTTGTCCACAGAGACAGAAAAGGAGCGTTGAAGGGTGGGCTTAGGAGGAAAGACAAGAAGCTCCGTCTTGGACATGTTGAGCTTCAAACGCCGATGGCGCATCCAGTGCGAGACAGCTGTGAGGCAAGACGAGACTTGCTGTTCAAGCCTTGGAGAAAGGTCAGGGGTGGAAAGATACAACTGAATGTCATCGGCATACAGATGGTAGGAAAAACCAAAAGAGCTGATGAGTTTTCCTAAGGACAGTGTTAGAGAGAAAACAGAAGGGGACCCAGAACAGAGCCCTGGGGAACTCCAACAGATAAGGGAACAGAGGATGAAGTCTGGCCACTGCAAACGATCGGCCTGACAAATAAGATCTAAACCAGTCGAGAACAGTCTGAGAACCCAAGGTCAGAGAGTATGTCAATTAGGAGACAGTGATCAACGGTGTCAAAGGCTGCAGACAAATCGAGAAGGATGAGAACAGAGTAAAGGCCATTAGCCTTGGCCTGTAAAAGGTCATTCGAGATTTTAGTAAGAGCTGTCTCTGTGGAATGCCTTGGGCGGAAACCAGACTGAAAGGGATTGAGAATGGAGTTGGCTTCAAGAAACTCAAGACAGCGAGAATAAACAACCCGTTCCAAAACTTTAGAAAGAAAGGGAAGAAGAGAAATCGGACGATAGCTAGACAAAGAGGAGGGGTCAAGAGAAGGTTTTTTCAGAATTGGGAGAATGAGAGCATGTTTGAAGTCCGACAGGAAAGAGCCTGTAGAAAGAGAGAGATTGAAGATATGGAGAAGCGAGGGGAGAAAAGAAGGAGCGATAGAGATTAGAAGACGAGTAGGAATTGGATCAAGAGAACAGATTGCAGGTTTGCAAGAGTTCAGAATTGTAGATAGTTCATCCAAAGAAGCAGGAGGAAACACAGAAATTTTTTTAGGGGAGAGCGAAAGAAGATTGGGGCCCGTTACATACGGGCACTTTAGTATGCGCGGAGCGCGTACTAGGGTTAGAAAGGGGCAGTGCTTCCGCACCCTCCTAACCCTAGTGCGCGCTCTGCGCACACAAAATGGTGGCGGCCGTTCCACACGGCCGCCGCCATGAGGACGTCACAGCCACGCTGCCTCTACACGGGGCAGCGCGGACGTGATGTCCTTGCTCCACGCCAGGGCGCATGGTGCGCCCTTAGCACGGAGCAGGAAGGAGCTCCGTTTCGGAGCTCCTTCCTGGTTTGGTCTGCTGGGCACAGCCTTCACACAGCTGCGCCCAGCGGACCAAAGGAGAAAGGGGCCAAGCGGCCCCTTTCTCCTCCTCCCCGCCACCGCGGGGTGTCCTTGGGGCTTCAAGCCCCAGGGACACCCCTTTTCAGGCTGCGGGGAAGCGGCGTTTTGCCGCTTCCCCGCAGCCTGAAAAGCGGTGGATCGGGACCTCAGTGGCTGCCGTTCTGGCCACTGAGGCCCTGATACACCGGGGAAAGGGGCAGGTACAGCCCGCCCCAAATGGGTGGTCTGTAACCCGCCCATGAGCAGAAGAGAAATCAGGAGGGACTATCTCAGAGCGAATACACAGCATACACAGGCCCAACAGTTTAGGAAACAGGTGATGATGACAACTCAAACAGAATAAAACTATCCCTTTCAGGTCAACTTATAAGTGTTTGGTCTATTGTAGTGAGCTATATGTCTAGTCACAGAAACAACACTAGTGTTATTCTATAACCACAATATATAAATGGTTGTGCCTCCACATCTTTAAGCTCAACTCACACCCTGTTGATGAGAATGGGAAACTTTGGTCAATATCCAATTCTTAGTCCTCTCTAGAGCAGGCCAACTTAATCAAATGCTCACTGACGATATGTTAGTAAATCCCACTGATTTGATGAAATGTACTCTACTGGGGAATAGAATTGGATAAGGATCATGGTGGAGGAAGATAAGTTGGTTTTCCAGATGTTGTTGCATTGCAGCTCCGAGCAGTCTTAGCTGGCATAATCAATGGGGAGGAGTGCTGGTAGTTGTAGTCCAACAACATCCAGAGAGTAACATGTTTCCTATTCTACTTTTACGTCAAGATATAAATCTGTGTTGATGCTCAGATGTGCTTTATAGCAATGTCTACTTCATGAGATGCCCACCTGCAACATTTATCAATCCATGGCAAACCTCAAAAACATCACCCAAAATTTCATAAACACAGCAAATACACTGGAGGGATGTAAAACTTGTCTTATTTCTATAATATGAAAAACCCTAAAAAGGTTTTGTCCCCACTGAGTAAGATTACAAGATTTGTGCAAAATCTCCCCCTAGAGAAGGTAATGGAAGCATTCTATCAAAACCTCTGCATTTGGTTACAATCAGGCACATCTTGGCACAACAGTTTCCAAGATTCTCCAGCCAGTTATAATTCTTCACCCACTATTGAGGGTTTCTCAGAGTTGTAACCCCAAAGAGTTTTTTTCATGTTTTGAACTGATGAAAAGAAAAGTGGCTGTGATTGCTTATAGGCGGGCTTTCCTTCCGTGGCTTTGAGCTTACGCAGAAGGCAAGCCCCGGCAGAAATAATGGGGTGCATACTCGTGCTGCGTGCACCACGAGCATGTGCCCCATTATTTTCTATGGGGCTTGAGCATATGCTCTTTTCTCCATATGTGGGGAGGGGTCCAGAACGGATCCCCTGCATATGGGGAGGGCAGACTGTATAGTGTTAAGTCATGATTTGGCATTATAAGCATTCAATTTATGCAAGCCTCAGCTTGTGTTCTCCCCATGCCTGTTTCTTCCTTTTACCCAGCTGAGAGGATAAATTAACTATGAAGAAATTTCACTTTCCACAGTTTCTGACTTGTCATTATGTACAAACAAGAAAATAGTGTTTTAGAACAAACTTCAGCCACTTGCTAACGAAGCCACCAACAAAACCTGGGATGTGTTACCTTTTTGTTTAACAAACTGTTTAAACCACCATTCCTAGTTTGTATGGGGGAATCTATCTGGAGAAATGAGATTAAACGTGACAGACTTCTCCAGTTGTGCAAGTAGAACAAATGAGAGTTCTTCTAAGACTAATTGTACTAAAGAAGTTGTAGAATAAGCTTTTGTACACTGAGTCTTCTTCCTCAAATGCAGAAGTAGATCCAGTCTATGAAAGCTGATGCTACCAGCATCTTTCTTTCAGTTAGTCTCAAACACACTACTGTATAAGATTCCTTTGGATACTGATATTCCAGAAAAACATGGCTATGTCTCTCAATTCTATGGTCTCACAGTAAATCCACTCTTACATAACCAAAAGTTTATCTGTACTGCAGAAATAATGCAATTTGACATTGCTTTAACTTCTACGTCTCAGTGCTATGGAATTCTGGTATTTGTAATTTTATAAGATATTTAGCCCTCCCTGTTACAGAGCTCTAGTGCAACAACAAACTACTGTTAGGAGATTTTCACATGGGCAAAAGTGATGCGGGCACAGGAATGTTCCCTTCATTATCGTGCAATTCCATGAAGATTATCAGACAACATTGCCCAACGTTGTGACATCATTATCCCATGCATAAAGAGGAATTCTCCCATCGCTTTTTATTACTGAGAAAGTCCATGAATGTCTGGAATATCAGTATCCAAAGAAATTTTATAGCATCTTTGAGATTAACTAAAAGAAAGACACTGGTAGCATGAGTTTTCGTAGACTGGACCTACTCCTACATCTGAGAAAGAAGTCCCAGTGTATAAAACTCTATGCTACAACATCATTCTGTATCAAATGGCATTCTTTCTGCAGTACAAATCAGACTCTAGGAGTCAAGGAGAGAAAAATCCAAGTCGCTATTGAGATTGGTTTGGAGATCTGTATATATAGTATTAACAAATTATTGTATCAACAGAGTACTACTACTAAATAGTGGAGACCACCAAGTTTACTTGGTGATCATAACAATCACTAAGCAAAACACATCTGCTATATATAAACCATGGCATTTCAATTAACAACACTAAGTTTAAAGCTTATGTATTTCTATAAAAAATAATTTTCACTGGGTTCACAGGGATTTTATGTCCCAGCTGTTGCTTTGCGTATATTTGCATAAAATGTTTTCTTCTGAATACTTCTCCAAATTCACTGGAACTGGAGGCTTGAATTCAACATCTTTTCTGTTATCTAGGAGAAGAAATTCACCGTGTTATCTGTCTGTCATGGATATGTTGAAATTCCCAAAACATTGAACTGGTTTGGAATTCAGTGCTTTGAAAAACGGTCCTTTCCAGTTTGATTGAGCTTGATTCAACATGGGTCCCAAATCCGAAATACCTTCCTATGAACCATCACTGAAAACAAAGATGTAACTACTGTATATATTTTTGACTATAAGTTGACCTCATGTATAAGTCAAGGGCAGGTTTGGGGGCCAAAATTATATTTTTTATATGCCCCGAGGATATGTCAAGGGTAAAACTTAGGGGAATATAACAAAGGATCTAAAGGATGAAGCTAAGGAAAAAGATGCCACAGAACTTGCAAAATTCCAGCAGGCATAACTTTTTATGCTCATACTAAAGACTGGATGGATGTGAGAATAGACAGGGGTCAGTGTTTCCATGACAGATTACGCTCTTGTGTTTCACCAGGGGGTAGTTCTTTTTTTAAATAAGACTTAAAGTACGGTACTTACACTGACTCGTGGATAAGTCGTCCCAGGTTTTTGAGGTCAATTTTTAGACTAAAATTTCTAGACTTATACATGAATATATACAGTAGAATTGTTTCTCATGTTATCAAAACTAGACAATGGATGTGGAAAGAAGAGCTCCCCGGGATAAGATTATGCTTGTCTGTATTAAATCTGTTTTGAGAACAGTGTTAACATCCCAGCCACCTCCTTTAAATATAGACCAAAGCCCAGAGCCTCACAGACATGGAGGCCATCAGCCACTACTGGTTGTGGTGATGATGCCACCATTAACTGGTGTCTCTCTGTGTGTATATTATTGGAAAATTGGAAGAAATTTTCAAGCAGAGTTGCCTTTTCTGGTGAAAAATTTCAGATGAACAGACACAGGGATTTTTGTGTGAGGGTGCCCTCCCACTTGAATCTTATCCAGAAAGGAATGTTAATTGTTTTTGGTGTTCTCTGTCTTCAAGTTGTTTCCAGCATATGGTGACCCTAAGGTGAACCTATCATGGAGTTAATTAAAATATCAAGTAAAAATTTTATTAGGAGGAAAAACAATGCTTGGGTACATATTGCAATAGATTAGTGATGATCATAGATTACTGTGCATACGTTAAATAAAGCCACACAATGATCTAAGAAAAAAACACAGATGAACCAAAGCTTTGGAATCTAGATCTTTGTCTGTGATTCTTTTCTCTGAAGATATATTTAGAAATAAGAATTGTGAAGAAAATATCTAAATTTTATAAATAACTGAAAGATTTAAAGGATTAAATATTAGGGAAATGCTAATGTCAAATGCTAAATGCCAAAGCCACACTCCATTCCTAAGCACTGGAGTGCAGCTTTGGTGCAGCTTCCGGATTCTTAGGACCCATGCATCATTTAAATAGCATACCTCCAAAGAGACTCGAAGCAGCTTTATTTTGGCAGTCTGTAACAGGCCACAAAGACCTTTTCTATTCTGGCAAGATCACAGAACTAAGTGGCTGTCGAGGAAAAGGCTTTTAACAGATTATTGTTGTTATGTGCCATCACGTTAGTGCTAACTTATGTCAATACTATCACAGAGTTTTCCTGAGAATAGTTTTTCAGATGTTTGCCATTGCTTTCCTCTGATACTGTGAGAATGCAATGGGCAATTAGTATCCACTGGGGTTTAGCTCTAAAACCTCCCTGTGGATATCAAAATCCATAGATGCTCAAATCCCATTAAATATAATGCCATAGTAAAATGTAGAAAATGCTTTTTGTATATTTGGGGGGGGGGAGTTTGCAGGAAGATTTCCAAGCCCTGAATGGTGGAATCCATGGATATGGCTGGCAAATTGTATGACTTGTCCAACGTCACCCAGTGGGATTCCATGGCTGAGTGAGGATTGAGACCCTACTCTCTTCATGTCCTAGTCCAACACACTAATCACTACACCACTCTGGTTCAGAACAAATTAGCATGACTTTTTAAAATTGCTTTAATTCAACAGAATTTCAAAATTGTATTTTAATTATGTTTTCACATGATAATTTTTATACCTTTGTACCTATACCTGTTTCTATATGTGTGTGTGTGTGTGTGTGTGTGTGTGTGTGTGTGTGCATCCACCTTAATTTTGCTGTGGGTTGCTTTGTGTCTCAGTTCTGGGACAAACATAAGATACATATCCAAGAGGAAAGATTGTGGAATTACAAGTTTCATCAATCACAATTGATTCTCTAAATCACTGCAATTTGAAAGCTCCCTGTAAAGCATATCTTAATATTTAGACTAGTACACACTTTAGAATCAGAACAAAGCACTCTGGTATCTTTCTTTCTTTCCTTAGTACATTATTTTATTTTGCTGCCAAACATCTTTTGTATAAGATAAGATAGCTTTTAACAAATTTGAAGAAAGCTATTTTAAAAAGGAGGCTAAGAGCATGCTCCCAAAGTCCAAGCATTTTGTACTTTTAACATTAAGTCAAACAATATTGACAGGAAGGTCATAGAAAATAGCAGCTTCTAGAGCTCTATTTTTACCCTCTTGGATACCAATGCCAATGCCTAGTGCATGTCAGCTCAACAGCCTTCACTGCTGCAAAGAAGCACAATTGCTGTGTTATCACAATTGCAAGAAGCACATACTTTTTATGGTTCTACTGCTATGTTAATGTTGATAGTTTTACTAGTAATGCTGGGAATGAATTCCTTCCAAAAAAAAAGCTCTGGCTTCTGTTTTGACCAGGCAACTTTCTGTACCTGCAAATCTTGTTTATACAGGAGAAAGAAAATAGTATCATGCTCCCTTCTGTTTTAAAGTGCTGTGTTTTTTGAGGGGTGGGGGGGAAAGACACATCATCATGTTTATAAATAGGCAAAATCAATTTTAGCACTTAAATTATTCCTGGAATGTGCTGGAAGAACTATACTTATTTCTAAGTCATGATAAGTTATGGATCAGTATTTTAAAAACATCAGCCAATAAAACAGAGATTGCAGTACTATGAACAAGTTATTAGTCAATCTTTCTGAACTTAAATCTGAGTATATATGGGAAGGGCAATGGTGTGAATAATACAACCAGTTCAAACTTTGTGAGTTTATTTTCAAATACAGTACAGTGCACCCTTGCTTTACACGGCGGATCCGTTCCAGACTCCCCCGCGTAAAGCAAATTCTGTGTATGCTCAAGACCCATTTAAATGTGTCGCCCCTTCCTCCCCGCACGGCTCTCAGCATATGCTGAAAGCCGTGTATGATGTGGGCACACTGTAATACATATGATTACGAGCTTAATGATGAACAAAAGTACAAGAAATGCAGCTGCCAATACCATTGTCTACATGCAAGATTTGTCTTTCACAAATAGCCAACACTGGGGGGGGGGGGGGAGGAAGAAGGGCAGCATGGCACAAGGAAAAGTAGACCCTCCTGTGCTTTCATTTCAAACCTGGAGCGCTATACCTGCTGTTTCCATTAGAAATAAAGCTTTCTAGAAATAAATAGGAACTCCTTTCTCTTCATTTCTGAGAAGATGTGATGGAATAGACTTGGATCAGGATGGCATTGGTGATCAAAGGGTTAAATCCCATTTTACCACCACCACCACCCCACACACACACACACACACACACACTATAATTCCAATCCAGCAGAGCTCCCACCTCACTCAAAGGCAAAACATGTGAACAATGTTATTTGGTTTTTGTGAGTTTTTTGGTCTATGGGGCCATGTTTTAGAAGAGTTTCTTCCTGACGTTTCGCCAGCATCTGTGGCTGGCAGATGCTAGCGAAACGTCAGGAAGAAACTCTTCTAGAACATGACCACATAGCCCGAAAAACCCACAAAAAAAATGGATGCCATCCATGAAAGTCTTCGACTTCACATGTTATTTGCTTTCAAGCAGCCATAAAAATGGCTGATCTGTTAAAGATTATTATGCAGAGGGATCTTGTGGCATCCTTGAGACTAATTTAGAGAAAGAAGTTGCATCATAAGCTTTCGTAGGCTAAGACATGTAGAAGACGGGCAGGAAAAAGCTCAATCATGTGTTTTCTGAAAGTGGGTTGAAATCCTGCTGCCTACATGGCTCATTCCCAAGGTATGCTGAACACCCATGGGCAGTCTGCACTACATGGCATCATTGGGCTGAAACAGATAGTCCAAAAGCGCTGTGCTGGTGCCAATTTTAGGGTTAGGGACCATGCAGCAACTGCACGGTCCCTAACCCTAGCACGGCGATGCTATAATGGTGGCACCACCATTGTGACGTAAACAACGCCGGCATCCGCACATCGCCACACACTGCTTACATAACGAGTGCACCATTGGCAGACTCGTTACGTCTGCCCTGCAGCGGTAAAAAAAACCCGTTTTTTTCTGAGTTCTTTTTCCTCCAGAAGCAAACTGCACAGTTTGGTGGCTGCAGCTTCCCTCTGGAAGGAATTAGGCCACTGGCAGGCCACCCTTTTTGGGTGGTCTGTCCCGTGCCTTTATTATTTTTTTTTTGTCATCTCCCCATCACACAAACACACTGAACTGCCTGTGATTTCCAATTACCTCTTCTGTCCTGCCCAGATCCCATTCTATTGGATGGCCATCCCTTTAGCCAGCCACACAATTGTATGTGCAATGCACCGCCTGTACAGTGCATCAGTGTACTGGTATACTGAGTGACACAGTGGCAAAGCATCATCATGAAGCCCCTCCTACATACCCCCTTAACAGTATGCCCCTCTGTTGGGCTATCTGATTTGTACATGTTGTAATTTTATCCATGTACATTTATCCAACGGCAATGTTGAAGAGGTAGCAGCAGCTGAAAGGTGGGTTTGGGGGAAGGGTATGGATTTTGACAGTTGCATCATCGGTAGACGCCAACATCAGGAGCAAAAAAGAGTTCAACTGGACTGATATCTGCTTAACTCAGTAACAGGATGCTAAACTTTATGTTTTTATATCATTTTTAATTATGTTTTAAACCACCTTACATTCCCTTTCTGGGGAAAAGGTAACATACAAATAAAATAAAGTCAGTATTTCTGATGCAGGTTTGTAATTTACAGCAAACACACGTGCATGATTCTTACATAGATATGCAGCTTTGTACCTATCTATGTAGGTTATTTGATGCTGTGCAGTCTTCAAAGGATACTAAACAGTCAAAGTCAAATGTAGAACTATTTAATATACTACAATGTTATTTATGTTATCACCATTTAACAGTGGTACCGGAAAGGTATTTTGCCATGCATTGTTTGTCCCCCATACATTGTTTCTCTGCTTGTCCTCTGTATGAAACTATTCTACCTTCCATTATTTGTCCCCCTGATAAGCAAATACAGCTACAATATCTCACATCTGCAGCCACAAGAATCATTTCCATGTGGAATAATCTCATGCTGCAGGAGCACATTGGTGAGCAAGATGAAGATGGATGATGATGAATTTTCCTCTCCCCTCAAGGAGGGCCAGTTGCTGCTGTTGTGTGCCTTCAAGTCATTTCTTGAAGGTGAACCTATCAAAGAATTTTCTTGGGAAGTTTCTTCAAGGGGGGTTACCATTGCCATCCTCTGAGGCTGACAGTGTGTGACTTGCCCAAGGCTACGCAGTGGGTTTCCATGGCCAAGCCCGGATGCAAACCCTGGTCTCCCAGTATCCTACTCCAATGCGCAAACCACTACACCATACTGGCTCTCCAAGGTGGAGTACAGTATGGAAGAAACTAATCCCATGGATAATTTCCACCTCCTGTCCTGGTGAGGTGCTGACATATGTGAAAGAACATACAATTGACTTCACCTGTATACTTACATTATTAATACTGTCCTCATTCAAGGCAGCATACAATTTTGCTCTTTGGATCTGGCCTATAGGTAGCTGGCTGTCTTTTTAAAATGTCACCTTAAGCTAAAGGAAACAGTTTACTGTCTGTATTCAGACTGTAACAGGCTGCAGCCCAGGAAGAAAAAAACCTTCCTTTGCTAAACAAGAAACAAATATGTTCAGCAAGAAACAAACAACATTATGTATATGAAATGCAAGTAAGCACAGAGGTGAAATGAGAGACACAAAATATAGATTGATTATTACTAACAACATCCTGGCAGCTAGATGGAAGTCCGATTCCTCAAGGCTTTTATAGCTAGACAAGACAGAGCCCCAGAAAATGTACTGTAGAGCAACAAAAGAAACCTTGCATCAGCTGAAAAATGAAGGAAAGATTATTGGATGGGCTTTCACATCGTCTATGACTGTTTTAAATCAACTATAAGCTCTAAAAAGGAAGCTACAATCTTACATGGAATTGGAGATAGAAACATCAGCATGTCATCCCAATGGATGTGGTGAAACCCACCAATCAGTCAAGAAAGTCTCACTAGAAGAAACCTAAACAATTAGTAATAATATGTTCTAAATAATTTAGCATTGCTTTAGTGTAGATCTATCACAGATGATGGTTCAGTACCACAAATCAAAAGAAAAAGTCTAAATCCTCATGGGTGATAGCTGAAACATGGAGGCAACAGAATACAGTAATGTAGTAGACCTTTAAGACTAATGGGCAAAACAGATGGGCAGGAAAAAGCAGCTTGAAGATGCCTTTTCCAAAGCCGCATTGAACCCCCACCAATCACACCACCTGCTCCCAAGGCAGCTGGAGTATGCATGTCATGACCACATGGTGTGGCTTCAAGCTGTGCCACTGGGTACTTTTTTTTTTTTTTTTACTGTTCCCCCATCATCCCTGTGCACCTTCACAGGAGCAAACCACCAGCAACTGCCATCCCACTGGAACCTGCACACATTTGCATATGCAGTGCTTCACTAGGACAGGGCATTGGAGCAAAGGTGTACCCATGTAGATGCCGGCAAGGTACAATTATGTCCCCCTTAACTTCCCCCCTTCACCCCATGCCTCTTCTTTGACTTTCTGTTTTGTGTATGTTGTACTCATCTCCATGAGAGGTGTCATGGTTTCTCTTTTGGACATTGCCACCCTCACCGCTTGGGTATGGCAGGTCCGTCCCTTTTAAATGCACTCCTCTGATGGAGTTTTACATGCACAATTAGGTTTAAGGTTTGGAAAGAGCACCCTTTTAGAGCCACCCTGGCATATGTGCATTTATATGTGCATGAGAAGGTGCGTGCTTTCCAGGAAGAAGGGGAAAATCCAGCTCCTTTTTAATCCAGTTTTTCTCCCCGTAGCACGGCTTGGGTGAGCTTTCCAGCCAGCTTCAAAGTGTGCATTGTCTGAATGCCCCACCAGAACCTGCTTATTCTGATCACCTGTTTCACACCTAACTGGTTTTTATTTTTTTGCATGAGCTTTAGTCTCAATGGTGCAGCCACATTTTTCCCTCCCCATTCCTTGCTCCTTATGCTGCAAGACACTAATATTGTCACTTTTTTTAAAACTACCACACAAACCACAACCCTTCCAGAGGATTCCAGGTAACAAAGATGAATAGCACAAGGGCAGCCTGATAAAATTACAAAACCAAAATCAGAAAAGGCACAACAAAAGATATACAGTACACTAAATGTTAGGCCCAGTCTGCACATAATGGCTGCTAACTGAGAACAGACTACTATTCAACATGAGAGGGAGGCAGATCAAAGAGGCCAACACAGCTGCTTCCCCCAGATGGACTGTCTCTCTCTCACCCCACAGGGCCATTACTGCCAACTGCATGGTAATAAGGAGTTCAGGGGAAAGAGACAAGGAGGCACAGAAAATAAGCTTAAAGGCCTTCTCTAGCTGGACTAACCATAATCCTTGCTCCCAACATAGAGCTGTTACCATTCACCACTGTGAGAAGTTTTCTTCATGAACTATCTCATTTGGATATGTTTTATTGTGTTTTATTAATTTATCTTTGTACTATTTGTCAGCTATCTAAGGACTGTCTCTCTTGTAAGGCAGAATGTAAATACGTTTCATAAATAAATAAAAGTTAAATTGTGCTATGTGATAAGTGGCTTGTCCCAATAACATCTGAGATGTTGGGTGCTATTTTCTACAACAGAACATTTTGTTGTGTTCTAACAGCGGAAAAGAAATCATATTTTGCTGTTTGGTGGTTGGCTGCCTTACACTATCCCCTTTTAAAAAGCTTATCGCAAGGAAGGATCTACAACAAGCTCCTTGTGGCAGATGGAATATGCTGGTCTCTACCAGCAGCAATGCAAATGCATTGTGTTTTTATAGTAGCTGGCCAATTTTTCCTTTGCTTGGCTAATTGTCAACTAGTAGCATAGTATAATTAATCAATAATAGGTTAATGGCAATTAATGATGAGAACTAACATCTTAGTTAACCATAAGTCTCTCATATGTTTGGAAAGATACAGAACAAAGACTGAGAAGGTAAAAAAAATCTCTAGTTGTAGGACAAGGACTTCAACACAAGCAACAGTTGCAGCAGTTCGATAGCACTTTAACTGTCATTGTTCTCTCTGGAATTCTGGGATGTGTAGTTTGGTGAAGCAGTTTGAAAGCTCTGACAAAGAGCTCTGATGCACTCCCCTGAATGGCAGCACTAGTCCTAGGAAAGAATTTCAAGGATCTCACCACACTACAAATCCAAGGTTCCTTAAGACAGAGACATCCGGGTGAAAGTGGTATCAAAATACAGTACTGTACTGTAGCTCTGCATTTAGACAAGTGTGCCAACTGGTTTAATGCAGTTTCCAGAAGAGTTGGTGTGTGGCACCAAACTCAACACAGACTAACACATTTATTTTAACATAAATTTTGGTGGACTAAAGTGCAGTTCATCACACTAATAAAGTATTAATCAAAATTTCAACTGTACTGTATATACAGTTTGTGTGGCCATGGTGGGGAATTGTTAAGAGTGCAATCAGAGGGAAAATAAATGGAGAAAATACTGATTTTAATAACTGTGGCATTTAAACAAAAACTATTGCATCTGGTAATATAAATATCTTGTCACTAAGTAATCCAATTTATATCAATTGTTATAAAGTTGGTTATCAGCAACAACTGTCTTCGTGAATTTACTTCCACCTTTTAACTATGGTATAGTTTCCCAGCTTTCCCTGTTTCCTAGGGAGTTTAATCTACAGTTTGTTCACACAAGCCAGGATCAATCTATCGTTTGTGATCATAACTTGATTAAAAAAACAACAACAGATGAATGCACTACTCCCTGTGCAGCTTCTGAAACCAGGGGGAAACTAACAGTGGGAAAATAGTGATCTCAGATGGAAATACAGGAGAATATGAGCAGAAAAAAGCATGTGCATTGCCGACAGAGTATAAGAGAAAGAGCTCTGAGAGAAACAGCACATGTGCAAGAGTGTGTATATGTGTCACAGCCTCATATCCCTTTGCCATCACTGGATGCAATTCTCAGGGCAAAAAAGTATTGTATAGGTTTACAGTAACTAGAGTTTCCCTAGTCAGATGCAATGGGGAAATCATTACTTTTCAAGAATAAGCAGATGCTTTGAATCTTTTCCTTGCAGAAAAGGCCTGAGGCTCACTGTTGCTAGTGTATGCCACAATAAATTATGGTTTAGGATTATGAATGACACAACATATCACTAAAAAAAATAGAGCACTTCTTTTGGAGATCTTTATGCTGCTACAATTTTTTTTAAAAAATGCAAATTTTCTGCAAAACAGCTTTTTGTGAATTTTTGTTTACAATTCCACTTTGTCTATGAAATCAGAGAACTAATATTTACTCTGATAAACAAACAAGCCATCATAATCACATCTTTATACAATAAGCTTTGAGTATTTAAAAGATAGAGCACAAGTGAAGATTGAAGAACATTACATCAGTATCTGTCAATTTGTTAGTGAACAACAAATGAGGAAAACAGAGTAAGAATGATCAAGCAAATGGGAAAACTTTGATAATGAATTGCCAATTTGTCATCACTTTGTAATTCAGAGTCACAAAGCTTATAACATTAAAAAATTGAACAATTGAAAAATGTGTGAGTCATAAACTAAAAATATATACCCTACTATTGAGCAATCACATATAAGCAACTACATAGAGTATTCTTTTATGATAGTCTTGTATGCTGCCTTCCGATATGTAAGCATTGCATGTATTCTACAGCATTAATCTAAATGCTGGACCAAACATATTTCATAATCAAGAGGAACAGCCCTAGCAGCTACAATGTTCAATGATCTGTAGCCCTATTAAAATTGTTATGAGTTTCACATCCCAGGAAACATAATCAGGGATAGCGTGTGTGTCTGTATTGTGTGCCTTCAAGTTGTCTCAACTTATGGTGACCCTAAGGTGAATCTATCATGGGGTTTTGTTCAGAAGAGGTTTGCCACTGCCTTCCCCTGAGAGCATATGACTTGCCCCAGGTCGCTTAGTGGCAAAGTACAATAACATCCAAAGTGCACAAAACAGTGATACCTTTATTCAGCTAACCAAAGCCTGATTTCCCTGCAGCAGTAAATGTGGTCATTTATCCAACATAGGTCCAAAACACACTGGAGAAATAATCCAGTTTGAGACTGTTTTAACTGCCCTGGCTCAATGCTAGAGAAATCTGGGAACTGTAGTTTTGTAAAACATTAAGCCTTCTCTGTCAGAGAGCTCTGGTGCCACAATAAAATACAATTCCCATGATTCCCTAGCACTGAGCAAGGGCAGTTAAAGCAATCTCAAACTGGATTATCTCTGCAGTGTGTTTTGGACTATAGTTCACAAACACCTAAAAATACCCAGAGAAAGATTAAAAAATATTGCTTTGGGTATCACAGAGCAAAACTGAGTGACACAGAGCAAAATAGAATGGATATAAGAGTTAAATACTTGAAAATTGTAATTATATGTCTTTTCATAGCACACTACTGCCTGTCTATACTGTTAGCATGACAGGCTCGATAGCGAGAGCACTGATTTGGGTGTGGAAGTCCAAACAGAAATCCAGGGCCTATCTGCCCATCTGTCCTAATAAAGCAATTAATAGTAAGTCATTCTGAACACCTGTAGATACACAACCTGAGTGAGATAGGCCTGTTATAGACAGCCAAAATAAAGGTGCTTCGGGTCACAGTGGAGGTATGGTGTTTCAATGATGCATGAGTCCTAAGAGTCCAGAAGTCGCACCAAAGCCACACTCCAGCCCTACGGACTAGAGTGTGGCTTTGGTGTGGCTTCTGGACTCTTAGGACGCATGCATCATTGAAACACCATACCTCCACTGTGACTCGAAGCACCTTTATTTTGGCTGTCTGTAACAGGCCATAGACTCCCTGTCTGTGTAAAGCAAAGAGGGGCTTTTTGTGGTACAAGTCTCTTTTAGCCCCAAGTGTCATAACTGTCAGCAATAATAATGATTGACAAGTACAAAAAACATCTATAAATGCTATCCACCTTTGTCACAACATGTCTATGTCAGACACATACCTGTTTTAGTCTCTACATTCTACACAAAAGCCAAGACAGGCAATTTGCCCTGCCTTAGGCAAGTCAAAAAGTACAGAAGTGTGAATGAAAACAAATGAAAGATTTTCACAGTCTTTGCAAAAGCAAAGAGAAGATGTCTCCTTTCAGTCACACGTAGACTAGGTAGATAGATGACAGCCTCTTGTTATGCACTGAGAGGGTAAGGAAAGCTGGTCATACATTTTATGCATTCTGCCTCTTAACCCATTCAATATGCACACAATTTGGGACAGACGACTATAAAAAAAAAGTTTATGCCCTTCACCCTTTCAGTGATTCCCACACTTCAGTCCTGTGGAAGTTTTTGACTTCAACTCCCAGAAGTCCTGGCTATTGGCCTAGGTGGCTGGGGCTTTTGGGAACTAAGGTCCAAAGCATATGGATGTACAAAGTTGAAGAATCACTGCTTTAGAAGGTCTGCCTTAAATCTGAAAACTGCTGGGTCTAAACAACTTTCAGAAAATGAAGATACAAAAACAAACAGAAAGCTGTGCTGCATGATTTACTCTCAGTTTGACACAGATGTCAAACTATACAGTCTGAAAGCATATTTCTTTGACAAAAACATTTGTTAATGTCATACCATGGAAGGAATATGGTACACCCTCAGAGAGTTATGCAGCCATGTGTGAACTTGTTTAGAAAGGTGATTCATTATTCACAACTGCAACACCACTAGTAACCTAAACAGAAGATGATAGTAGGGCACAGGGTTTTTCAATATCTTGATGAGATGAGATCATCAAGAAAATATCTCTTACAACTAAGGTTAAATCTACTTGTCAAACCTAGCCATGATATATTGATTTATATATTGACTCTCCATTGGTATGCTCATAGCAGTTAACAAATCACCAATGGAAAATTATAACAAGTAAATAGAATTCACATGGAAAATTATACTTCAGCAAGCTGATCTCAGTCCAGCCCTGGAGTTTGATACTATGCAATGGCAGCAGTAGTTGCAACTATCATCAGCTACATGTGGCTCCTACTATGGCAGCTTGAAGTTAATGCTCTGCTCTTGTAGCAAAAATCATGGGCGAGATTCTCCCTCCCTAGCACTTGGATTTACGAGTTCAATACATACAATTTTGAACACTCATATTCATGGTTTATTTCCCAAATAGATTGTGTAAGGCATCTGGAAATTATAACCATTATTAAATATGTACTTTAATAATGTTTCATAGAATAATTACAGTGAGGTGCCATTGATAAAAGATAACATATTGTCTCCTGTTGACCAAAGAGCCATGTCCTCCATTATAAATTTCCTTATAAAATTTGGATTATTTTTTTTTAAAAAAAAAAACCTACTTATACTTCTATTACACTCTGGATTTAGTTGTACAAAAACACTCTTTGAGTTGGTTAACAGATCTTTGGAAATTATTGGCTTTGACAAAATTATTAGAAAAAGTAGTACAACTTAATCAAACCTTTCTGTTCTTACTTTACAGAACAACTGATCTGAAGAAAGGTCTCTGCATGGTGAAATATATTCCAATAATGACTGCTAATTACTGTTGAAGATGAATGAGCTTTGTACTTATAGTTAATTCAGTATTTTCAGCAGACTGCTAGCACACCAGCTTGTACAGGTGCTAGCATTATCTTTTGTTTTCTCACTTACAGGCTGTCAGCAAAGCAATGGTGTCAATTAGCTATGAGAGAAAATAAATATGGCACATTATATAGAAACCATACAGCTGACAGGTCTATTGATAACTGTTACTCAACACACAGCATTTAGTGTCAGCAGGAGCATTTAAACATAGTAAAAAATATCTCTGACTAAAAGACCAAGAAGATAGGACTAAATTAGCCATGGCTTAGCAAGCCACTGAGGAATGAAATCACCTGAATGCACTTCACTGCATTAGCTTCTTTACCCTATCAATACAATGATGTTTCAGCTTTAAAAACAAAAATAGAATTGATCTCAAAAAGCAAGAAGATATAGTTTGATATTTAATGACAACTGTTGCTGAATTTGACTATTTTGTCTTTGACCTTAAAAGAAAATGCACCAAAGGGTCCATTTGCATCCCAAAGGTATTCAGCGATGGAAGGAAAAAGGTCTCTCTGCTTTTACCAAAATTACACGTCTTCAGCGATAAGTCTGTTCCATCTTATTTGCCATTCTTAAAAAGGGCAAAATTCTGTATTAAAAGCATATGCATTTTCCTTACAAAATATGTCAAATAATTCAAAATTTGACAACAGTTTATCCTAACAGATTCATTTTTTTATCTACTTCCCTTAATCCGTGCACTTTTGTATGCATCCTTTGAGCCAAGAACTGTTTTATAAAATTCAGAAAAACCAAGAATGCTTTGGAACATGATGGAACGTGATGGCATGTAGATGATGCGCGTCCCCCCCCCCAAAAAAAAGTGACTGAAAGCTACTCCGAGGCCACCTAAGGCAACATGAAGCTGCCAGCAAAAGGAAATCTAATCTGCACCTGCTGGCGGTCCATTTGGGACCACGGCGGTGGCCCGCTTCAGGAGTGGGCCATCCAGTTGCCACAGTCCCAGAACTATCATGGCCAGAGATTGCTCTTTCCGGGCCATCTGCTTTGAGGCTTAGTTTGGTTCCCTCTCAGAATGCAGCCCTAACATAATTCCTCCAATCCAGCCCATCTCACTGTCAAGGTCAGTTTACAGTATTCAGGCACAGTTCTGAAGAAAGAACATATTAAACTGCCTCTGAGCATTGTAAGGAAATAGTTTACACATAACTATCTACAAAACCTCTACAAAAATTGTGAATTGTGGGGAAAAGATTCTCACCACCCACCCACCCACCCCAAAATGGAACACAATGGTTGGTAGGGACTTGGGGGGAGTCTCTCACTCCATTACAAAGATTTTGGTTGAAACAGACAATCTCAACATGGCAAGGCAAAGCACTGGGGAATCTCCAAACACTGTGAGAGATCTCTGCTCCAGCATGAGAGCAAGAAACGAAGAAGCTTGTTCTGTTGGTTTTAGTTTTTCCAGTTTGTGCAAAACTTCTCTCCACAAAATTAGTGTATTTTGCCTTAAAGAAGCTAAACACACATTCCTTCATGCACATACACACAGAAAGGAAGCATAACAGGGCAGACAGAATTATTACAAAGATACAAACAACCCACCCAGTATTAATATTTTTATTCATCCTTGCAATAAGGCATCAGTTATTGTTGAGAACACTGCAAACTTTACAGAAGTGCTCAACAAATACTGTAGTGTCAAAAATGCAAAGTGTCTCCAAGACTAACTCCCCCTATCATGCTGTCATTTCACTTTGAAGAGTTGTCCTGTTTACCCTAAAAGGATAAACAAAGTCAGAGTTTACATTCCTAATGGCCAAGTACAGGTAACAAAAACCTCCTGCTTTACACTTACCTAGAACATTCAATTCCCTTTCCAACGTGAAGTCAAAGGCTTTCATGGCCGGCATCCATAGCTTTTGTGGGGTTTTCGGGCTATGTGGACATGTTCTAGAAGAGTTTCTTCCTAACATTTCGCCAGCATCTTTCGTTCCAGTCACACCAGAGTTCCTCCTGCCCTTGTATGCTTAGTCCTAACCTCCTTCCATGCTCGCCTGAATCAGACTACTGAAGATACCCCACTGTTGTTTAAACTTACTTGAAGTAGTTACTCTTTGAGGGATACACTCCCTGACTCTAATCTGACAGTCACTTTGGAATCTTGATCACTGCCACTGAAGCACTACAGTCACACTGCCTTTTTCTATAGGCATACATGACACACAGCAAAGCTGGTTTTCTGTTGAAAGTATGCCATCTATCTACACAAACACCTTTACTTTATATTTTATCTGTGGATTTTGTTCTTTTCTTATCTGTAAATTGCTTGATAGTTTTGAATTTTTATTTTATAACATGCTTTGAGGGTGTAAGGATATCTGCTCAAATTTTGGGGAATATTAATTAGCTCAATACACCAATATGGGGCTCCTTACAAGTACCCCTCTCGGATCAAATCCCAGCCTGTTTACAAAGGGACCAGAACTTCCAGGGACTGATGCAAAGGCAAAGTCTTTGAATTTTAATCTAGTTTATTGATGCATAGGGAGACACACACTCACACACATACATTCACTCATGCAGTCACTGAAGGCTAATAGAAGAAAGGGAGGAAAAGTGGAAAGAGAACACAAGGCCTTCTAATGGTAGATACTTGCCTGCAATGGTTTCTCTAGGAATCAAGGGGGCTTTCTAAACTGCCCTTTGGGACGTCCTCCGGACGTCCCATTTTAAAAAAGGGGCGTCTCTTTTAGACGCCCCATGGCCTAGTACGGACTCCGTCCGTACAAGATGGCGCCGGCCCTTCTACATGGCCGGCGCCATCTTTGCGTATCGGACGCTTAGCGTCCGTAAGCGTCGCGCCGCTGCTGACGTAGCGAGCGCGCCCCTGGCGCCTCGCTACGTCGCAAGCGCGACGAAAAAAGAAGCTCCATTTTGGAGCTTCTTTTTTCGGTCCGCGCGGGAGTCGGGCCGTCTGAAGGCTCCGGCTCCCCCGTGGACCTACTGGCGGCGGCAGCAGACCGCCGCAAAGCGGCGGTCTGTACCCCGCCAAGGTAGCTGCAGCAACACTGAAGGAAAATGGGGAAAGGGGTGTGTGGAACCAGGAGAAGCAGACTGACAGAGTGCCTGCCTGCCACCAACATGGAACTTCGAACAAAGGAAAAACTGAACTTTAAATAGCTTCCTAGTCACGTAGTCAGTGGAGGCTTTTGTCCTACCTCAAAAGGGAAACCAAATTTACACATCACTTGATCCATAGGCATCCTTTGTCATGGGAAAACGATTGCTACCGGAATGGCTTGTCTGTAAATCTGTCTCCTAGGTGTGAAGGAAATCTTCCTATTTATAACTCCTGAGGCTGGTGCCTACATGGTCTCTCCGCTTTCAGGTCATGGCAGCCAAGGGACAGCTCCCATAATGCCTTTCATTAGGGTCATCAGGAGACATACTTCACCCTATAGATGCAGAACTTGCTTGGAGGCCTCTATGATCAAGTGATGCCAGGGAAAAGGGGCCACCTGA
The DNA here is from genome assembly GCF_019175285.1 of Sceloporus undulatus. Classification (NCBI taxonomy): domain Eukaryota; kingdom Metazoa; phylum Chordata; class Lepidosauria; order Squamata; family Phrynosomatidae; genus Sceloporus; species Sceloporus undulatus. The sequence goes on along the minus strand of NC_056525.1, from coordinate 189,406,070 downwards.
TTACCTCCACAGATGCATTTTGGGATAGGGATTTTGGGGGTATTTTTATAAAATTCCAGACTTGGTAACAAGGGGCAAGAGAACAACACCTTCAAGACTGGCAATTTCATCAATACAGTCCACCCATCTACCCATGCAGATACAGATGCAATATACAGTGAGCCCTTGTTATCCACTGGGGTTTGGTTCCAGGACCCGCTGTGGATTAAAAAATCCAAAGATGTGGAAGTCCTATTAAATACTGTAACATAGGCAGGATACAGACCGCTCCTTTCCCCTCTGGATTGGGGCCTGGACATCTGCAGCAGCAGCCCCAGAGGCCCCAATCTGCCACTTCTCCAGGCCTCGGGGAAGCAGCAAAACACTGCTTCCCCAAGGCCTGGAAAGGGGTTCCTTGGGGTGTCCTGACAGCTGTGGGGAAGGGGAGAAAGGGACCGCTTGGCCCCTTTCTTTTCCGCATTGCTGGTGAGGCCATTTAAAGACCGCGCCAGCAATATGAGCAGCAAAAAGGAGCTCCGTTTCGGAGCTACTTCCCGCAACGCTAAAAGGGTGCCCCAAACGCCCTGCAGTGTCATGGTGACGTCACGCCCATGCTGTGCTGTTTGGCTGCAGCACGGCCATGACGTCATAATGGCTGCGCCGTGTATATAGGGCACCGCCATTATCACACCGCTGTGACGTGCTAGGGTTGCGGGACGTGCGGTGGCACTGCCCTCGGGCAACCCTAGTGCGTATCCAGGCCGATGCAAAGCACTGGTCTGTATAGAACCATAGTAAAATAGTGTCCCTTCCTTAAAATGCCAAAATCAAGATTTGCTATTGGGAATTTATATTTTCTAAAAATATTTTCAAGCCATGGATGCTTGAATCCATAGATAAAGAATCTACGAAACTAGTCTGATACTGGGCTTCTCCATATCTAACTAGGCTGTCCTCTGGACAACAGAAACAGAGTATCCCTAGGACTGTATTTGAAGATTTACTAGAACATGCCAGTTTCTGGTTGGTGGACATACCTTTCGTGAAACCAGAGTCACATCTGTGCCATGATGAGTAAGCACAGGATTTTGTAGAAGGAAAACAGTAACAGTGATTCCAGTCCTATCTCGCTTTATAGTGTATATGTGTACAGACACATTTGTTGCTTCACAATTTTCAGGTGTTTATGTGTATGATGCTTTACAGATACACCTGAACTTCACTGCACAAAGTTCCCCTTATCCATTACCTGCATACACAAAATAGCTGAGTAACACTTATTTCTGTCCTTAAAACACTCCTCTTAGGCTTCCCAAGCACTTAGGAATCTGGCTTTGGGTCAAGTGTTTCACTGCTTCAAAAGAGAAGTAGCTTTATTAGTTTTTTTTTTATTTTGTTTTACAGTAATTTATAGTAAACACACACAGAGTGCACTATACGCTTTAAAGGATAACAGATTCATTGTGGCAAATTCTAATAACAGAATGAATATGTTAAGACTTTAAAATGTTTGCTCCTAAAGAGAAACAGTCTGGAATTTCAGGTCAAACATGCTCAGATGTTGAGGATTTTGCTCACTGGCAACTAGAAAAAGCCAGACAATAGTCAAAATTGAGAGAAAGTAGTACATGCTAAGCAATATTTTTAGAAGCAAATAATTACTCTACTCTACTCTACTCTCCCACAACAATAACAACAAAATTAAATTTTTCAGTGAAAAACGGAGGGTATTGCTCCTGGTCATCTCCTACAAGAGAAATTCATCCCTCTCACCCAATAGTACTGGTTTTACACCCTGCTTAAAATGGACCAGGTCTCTTCAAAGAGCTACTAGTGACTATGGCAAGGCACCATTCCATGTTTTCCAATATGAGAAAATATAAATTATGGTTTGTGCAGCATTTTATCTATCATGAGCCATATCAAATGTCCCCTCCCACATGAGTATCCACCATAAACAGGGGGAAGGATCCTGGCTGTCTGACAAGCATCACCTGCTGAAATTCCCTCTTCTACATAACCATTAAAAGGTGCAGGAGCCTCTTCCAGATTTCAATTTGGCAGTGCTACCCCAGAAGGTGAATCTTATCCAATAATATAACTGAAAACAATATTTTATTTATGCATTTATTTGCTGCCCTGTCTTCCTTCCAGCATGGACCAACAGTCATTCTATAAAGTCCAGAAGGCAAAAATGATGCATAGTACCACCGTTAGGTCTCAGTACTGAATTACTGTATGTGGCTAGAATTGTATACAAACAGTTATATACAAGTAGGTTCTCCTTTCTAATACTGTTCTTATTCCCCTGAAAAGAATACATATGCAAACATACTTCTCTGGAAACAGGGACGTAGCCGGGGGGGGGGGTTCTTGGGGTCCGGACCCCTCCCTTCCATTAGAAAAATGAATGGTGTGTGCCGCTGCGCCGCTGCACCCAAGCCCTATTATAATCGTGGCACTTAGTCTGGAACCCCCCCCCCCTTCCTAAAATCCTAGCTACATCCCTGCTGGAAAGATATCTTGTTCCTTACATTTTCCATCATTCTTTGTTGTAACAGTAGTTGTTGTGCACCTTCAAATCATTTCTGGCTTATGACAACCTAAGGTGACCCTAAGGGGTTTTCTTGGCAAGATTTATCAGGAGGGGGCTGCCTTTTACACTATTTATAGAAATATGTTATAAGTTTTTATAAGACAAATAAATGTGTTGTTCATCAGGAGATTAAGGTATGTACAAATCAAGAACAAGACATAAGATTCTTTCTCATTCTTACTGCAGAATAATATCACAAACTCTTGTTTATAGTGATTCCTGGCACTTCATTCATTTTTCATGACTGCTTGTTAATATAGATTCTAATCCTTGGAGACTTTGCAAGTGATGCACTTAGTTGTACAGAGCATTGTTACTATTTCATTTTAAATTCCAAAAAAAGCAGCATTTATCACAATTCTTACCAGGATGTTCTACTATGTTTGTAAATATAAAGCATTTATATCAGTTCTTTTTATGAAGTACAATTGATGCCATGTTAGATCTGGAATCTAGTATAAGGATTTCTTCTAAAATAATGCACTTTTTCCATTTCTCTGCAGAAAATAATTAAAATTAGCTTAGCATTTTGTTGTTTCACTGCAATCTATTCCTATCCAGCTGAATTGAAGCATGCCCAGCCCCACATCAAAAATCCAGGCAGCAGCCAAGATGGTTATGCTATATCACAAGCATCTTTCAGGCCTCGTTGGGGAGCATGGAGAGTAAATGTTCATGTAGTTATACTACTGAAAACAGCTGCAAGTACAGAAGGTATTAGTGGTGTGTACAGCCTCAGTTAGGACTGTGTAACTGATATGTCCTGAACCAGGTCAGTCCGAGTCACACTGATTCAGCTCCCAATTAGTTTAGGTAGGGCCAATTCAGGTCCAGGGCAGATTGCCTTAATCCAAACTGATCCGAAATGCTTGGTGCTTCAGACACTATCAGGAAATAAAAAAGGAACATATCCAGACATTGTGGCCTGTTACAGACTACCAAAATAAAGCTGCTTCGGGTCTCTTTGGAGGTATGCTATTTAAATGATGCATGGGTCCTAAGAGTCTGGAGGTCGCGCCAAAGCCACACTCCAGTCTTAAGCACCGGAGTGCAGCTTTGGTGCAGCTTCCGGATTCTTAGGATGCATGCATCATTTAAACAGCATACCTCCAAAGAGACCCGAAGCAGCTTTATTTTGGCAGTCTATAACAGGCCTGTGTCTCCAACATTACTACGTGAGGCAGGGGTGGGAAACAAGTGACCCTCCAGATGTTGTTGGACCACAACTCCCTACTGATTATGCTGCCAGCACTACTGCTGTAAATTGCAATCCAACAGCATCTTGAGGACCACATGATTTTCATGTCTGATGGAAGGGAAAGTGTGGCATGAGTGGGAGTAGCTGGATGGGGCTACAGTTGGCTAATTAACAGCCCCACGCATCCAAATTACAGAAGTACTTTACCAGCATTTTCTAATCACAATACCTGAAGGGAGGGATTATATGAGGTGACTTAAATTACATTTTACATTTTCTCCTTCTCTTCCATGTTCTTTGCTTAAGAGCAGGCATAATACTAAGCATGCATGCCACTGACTGTCATAGCTATTAGATCTGGAGTGTGGAGGCTGTTGATTTGGCTGTGAATGTGTCTCTCTGTCAAATGCAGAATGTGAGTCTCAAGTTTATTTTATTTTAATCCTACCCTGTTTTTCAGAAGAGTTATTTGTTTGTACATAAAAAGCAAAGGACGGCCAGCCTATCCTCCTGTAGGAGTTACACAGCCTTAGATCTGTAGCTGAGAAGGCCTTCTATTGTGTCATAACCAAAAGTGCCTGCAAGGGTGTTGGAAATGAGAAAAGGCCTTCCTTGAAGATTTCAAAACTCACAGGGAAGCCTTTCCTGTAGCTTGCATCCATTGTTCCATGTCCTAGTCTCTGAAAGAGCAGAAAACAAGCTTGCTCCATCCTCAATATGACGCTTCTTCAAAAACTTTAAAAGGGCTAGTCTATAACCTCTTAATCTTCTCTTCTCCAGGCTAAACATACCCAGCTCCCTAAGTCTTTCTTCACAGGGCATGGAGTATCAGCTCTGTAGTTTGGCAATTTCCTTAGAATCCTCTGCTAGAAAACTTTAGTGCTGTAGTTCTGGGAGGAGCTGTGGACCAGATCTTTCTAGCAGAGAATTCAAAAGATGTTGCCACACTACAAATCTCAGGATATTACAGGTGGAACCATGAAAGTTAAAATAGCATCAAAGTGGCATAATTTGTCCCAAGTGGATATACTCATAATCGCTTCCTTACATTTTTGTTGTTCTAAGAAATAAATTGGAAAAGTTATAAAATAAACAATAGAAGACAATAAAATATCAGACAATAAAATGTAAGTAAATAAAATAACAACTTAAAAGGTAATACTAGACAGCATCAATCTCTACTTTGAGGCTGGGTGATTTCAAAATATTAGCCTTGTTCAGTAGCACTGCTGGACTTAACAATGTTCACTGCAATGGACTACCTGGTTGTCTCGTCAGCACCCACAACAAACAGATTAGCAATCTATCATTCCTTGAGCCAAGAAGTCAGCTGGTGGCAAGGCCCAGTTCCACCTGTCAGGATAACCACTCAGTAATCAGGGCAATTATTGTGACTTAATATTCTCAACAAAATTCTTCATTCAATTGCTACACTACCTGCCTACTCCTCCACTGGCACCTTCTGGAAGCTGAGTTCTTTTTAAATACAAGATTGTATTTTGTTCACCTTTTTAACATTCTGCTTTTATTGGACATCATTTTGGAGGCCCTGATAAACAAATAAAAAATCTATTAATATTTTAATTAATAAATAACATTTTAATAAATAAATAATAAACACATAAACAGAAAGAAAACTTATGTCAGCAGTTATGTAAAGAAAGTAACCAAAACTTTACCATTCCAGTTCCCACACGCCAATTCCCATGCATTTAACACTTGCATTTTCAATTTCTATACATGTTTAGTCTGCTAGGAGACTGAGTTATCATACCAACACCAACCATACACACGCGAAGAATACAATGTGATAGAATAATTTTCTGGGACTCTTATTGAAATGAATGGCCCTGAGTAGATATTAGAGGATTGAGCTGTAAATGCCTTGGGTCTTACATAGTGCTGTCAGATTTTTCTCAACAGCAAGATGACTTCAGGATATACACACTTTGTTTGCTAGAGGGTAATTAGAAATAAGATGATTTTATTCACACACTGAATGTTTTGAGCCTTGACTATAAATGGCCTTTAAGAGAAGGGGCTCCCATAATCCCTGACCAGCCCACAGGAAAAGCATCTCTTGTCTCCGTGTAATGCTAATATACATACATACATAAAAGATCCTCCTACCTGCTCTTGAAGATCACAATTATATTAAGGAAATCTGATGGCCTAAGAATTCAGGAACTCTGGATAATTAAACTGATGCAACTTGATAAAATTAAGGGTATTATGAGTGTTATATTTTTCTTTGCTGGGTCTTTTGAAACCAGTCCTGTGGTTTGTGGGGAAAGAAGTAGTTTCAAAAATTTTTACACTGAGATCTCACCATCTCTGAAGGTAATCCAAAGTAATAAATTAGATAAGCTTTCATCTTTCTGACAGTTACTAATAATGCTTGCAAAGCATCTTGCACATAAAACAAAGTCCTGTTACAGACGGGCCTAAAAGTGCATGCTCTGAGCATGCTAGGGTTAGAAAGGGGCATCCTTTCTGCATGCCCCAATTCTAGGACGCGCGGAGCATGCACAAAATGGTGGCGGCCGTTCCACACGGCCGCCGCCATTACAACGTCACGACCGCGCCGCCTCTAAATGGGGCGGCGCGGTTGTGACACAGTGGGGCTGCGTGAGGGCAACTAGAGCGCCCTTTCTGCAGCCCCAGAAAGAGCTCCATTTAGGAGCTCCTTCCAGGTTTGCATCGCTGGGCGCAGCCTTTACATGGCTGCGCCCAGCGACACAGAGGAGAAAGGGGCCAAGCGGCCCCTTTTTCCTCCTCCCCGCTGCCGCTGGGTGTCCTTGGGGCTTGAAGCCCCAAGGATACCCCTTTCCAGGCTGCGGGGAAGTGGCCTTTTGCTGCTTCCTCGCGGCCTGGAAAGCGACGGATTGGGGCCTCGGAGGCTGCCGTTGTGGCAGCTGAGGCCCCGATACACCAGGGAAAGGAGCGCCTACAGGTTGCCCCAAAGAGGCAGTCTGTAACGCGCCTAAGAATTCACCCTAATAAACATACAATTAGTATGAATTCCAGCACATATTTTCAAAGAAATTGGTAACCAAGGTACCTACAAGCTGGCAACAGAATCAAACAATATACCACAATTAAGTAAGATTTAACATGAGCTCAGAATAAAGCATTAGCAAGACTTGAAGATGTAAGATGGGACTTACATTTCACTAGATATGTACAGAATTGCCCTGGAAGGATAGGCTTCTAGAGACATTTACCTTAGAATAAGTCTTACTGAAGGTAATGGAACTTACTTTCAGGTAAATGTGAACAGGAATGGGCCCTCAGTTTTTTTCTGGAAAAACAACATAACCAACTAAGCCAGTCTTTTGAATTACAGACCACACTGGTCTGTATTTCTTTAGTTAAAAAGTTTACTTTCATATTCCCTTGGTAATTTAAACACATACCTACACTAAGAGGCCTCCTGTGGAAATCTGCCTATACAACCACAACCAAGTGTGAGTTCTGTAAGCACTCTCCTGAACTATGTAGAAGCTACAATTACCATGGATACCTGTGTTACTGATGTGCTCTTTCAAGCTTCCTCTTAAAATCAATACTTCAACCAACATTATACTGCTAATGAAACAAATCAATGCAAGCCTTTCTTGGAAATATAATTGCTAACAATGCAAAGACACTTCTTTTCCGATAGCACTCTGTTTCACCGGTTAATCCATTTGAAGTATTACATAGCATAAGTGGTCAGTTTGTGGCAATCTGACTTAAGATCTCAAAACACACTAAGCCATCCACCCAAATATGGAGAACTATGAGTAAGAGCATTTTAATAACACACTAATTCTTTTGGTCAAATAATTTGTCTTCCCAAATTTCTAATTAACAACTGTATGGAGGAATTTGGCAGGACACACCTTGTAGCATTTTACTAGACCTATCCTATATGCTACTTCCTGTACTTTTAAAAAGTACTCCCAAGCACAGAATGCATAGAGGATATCAATAAACATGGTGTCTAAAATTGAGCTTTCTCTATTAAAAATATAAATAAATCACTATACAGAAACACACTTGGAAGTGTACAATCTTTGTTGTACCACCATATGATACAATCAGCCCTCTGCATCTATGGATTCAATCAGCCACAGCTTGAAATATATTCCAAAAACGAAAAACCCCAAACCCCAAAAAGCAAACCTTGACATTGCCATTTTACATAAGAGGGACTGTTTTGTTTTGTCTATAATGGGACTTGAATATCCACAGAATATCTATAGGGTTCCTGGAACCAAACTCCAAGAGCTTTGTTGACAAAGCCTATAGACACAAATGTATGATTTGGGAGTTGTGGTGAAGTTCCATTTCACATTCTAACCACTCTATCAAATTATAATACTTTTAAACATCCTTGGTTATTCTAGGGACAACCAGGAGAAACTGTTTCAGAGTTAGCTAAATGCATTTTGGTTTATTATCTGAAGTGTGAACATGGACATGAAAACATAAAAGAAAGTTCTCTGTTCAGATTTACTACAAAATGATTTGTACTGGTGGGCAAACATCATATTGTAGTAACTAAATTGATCTTCTCCCACCTGTTACCCTCCAGATGTTTTGGAAAGCAACCCTCAAGATTCCCAACAACTGACCATGCTAAGTAGGCTGAAGGGAATTAAAACCATCTAGAGACATCAGATTAGAAAGCCTTCTCTTTAACTAATGAGTAAGCATCAACCTACATACCAAATATAGTATATGGTACCAAGAAAGTAAAACTGAAGTTTCCCAACTTTTATTGCAAATGTGAGGCAAAGAAAAGCAAGGTCAGACAATATGCAATTTTTACTTGCATTTGGACATTACAGCTAGTTGTCTCATTCCCTCCCCCCCCCTCCAGGTGTAATAAGTACACCAAGCAAGAACACAGGCTTCTGACAGTAATGTTTGCACTTTCCCATGCAATATGTTCCCTCTATAGCTACCAGTCTCAGAGCCCTTTGTGCATAGACAAAAGGATGGGAGAGCTAGTGGCTGGCAGAAAGCACCATAACTCTCTGGTATATTGATCCCAGGGACAATGGAAGTAGAATTTACATACATACTGCTGCCATATAAATCCGTCAACTAGAACTAAAGAGGTAAACAGAAAGAACTGTAAAGGATTGTGTTTAGTATTCTATAAAGATGTATACCAAAGATATAAAACACACAACAAAGCAATAGGTCATAGTACCTACAGTATAGTATAGTATAGTATAGTATAGAAATTAACTTTCACAACATAATGAACAGGAGCCTCTAAACAACAGATAATAGCTTGTTCCTTATAAACAGCAAAGCCAGTACTGATTTATATGTTTTCTTACTACAGCAAAGACACTTTCTCAAGCAGTTTACTAGGATTATTTTGAACAAAGTTATTTATATTATGCTTTCAGAAGAAACTGAACATCTAATAGTAAACAGTTCTTGGTTTTTCCAATCATATTATTTCAACAGGCTATCTTTTTAGACCTTTGTACCATAGGTCCCAACATGTAATTGCACTGATGTGTTCAGGCTACTGGTGAGAATCCTTGGGGCAGGCAGTAAAAAAGTGCAGCACCAAGGACAGTTCCAAGTGATCCTGATAACCTCTGGAGCTTAACAAAGGCCTCTTAAACTAGTGGCCCAGGATTATTCCTTCCAGGCTCTACCCCATCCCAGAAGGTAGGAAGACTCAGGAAAGCAACCCCTTGGCTTTTATTCTGGAACCTTGTCACCACTCAAAAGTACCTGCATAGGTTCTGCTAGGAAATACCAGGTTTGTTTGTTTACAGGTATGGCTGCCCCAGGATCAGGGTTTCAGGCCTGACCCACCCCAGATCATCACAGCCCAGTGGCTCAGAAGTGTCAGGTCTGGCCAGTTCCGGAATTAAATCTGGCCTGATCAAAACTGTCAGACTTGGCAGATGAAACAGTGTCGAGATTGGCCAGGCCGGGGTCTCCTAAACTGACATCACAGCCTCTAAAAATAACAGGTAATTGTTGTACAGAAAAACCATATGTATTTTTGCACAAATGAATTCTCCCCAAACAAATCCCCAAGTATGAATAAGGCTTGAAAAGTGCAGAGAAAATGTTTGTCTTCTTGCAGGATGGGGAATATTTTGCTTCAGTTATTCATTCTTGGATGCAAGAACAAAATAAGCAAAGATTTACATCCCTAAGTGATAATAGCAATTAGAGAGGCTTCAAATTTTTTGTGATTATTCATACTTGACAGAAAAGTGTAAGTACAATAGATGTTGGGGAATACTAGTGTACCCAAACTGTCACCTAGGGAGTGTTGTGCGCATTTGGAGTTTTAAAAATTCAAAAAGATTTTGGGAGTGGGGAGGAAGCCATACAATATCCCCTGGGGGGCATTGTGCCCCCAAACACCCATACTTTAGAGACTTGTCCCTGAAAAACCATACCAGATAGAACGAACTTGCTACAACACTCTTTTTATCCAAGTAAACCTGGCTGTGGGGGGGGGGGGATTATAGAAAGGATTTTTTTCATTCTCTCAGATATGCTTTATGCTCAGAACATTTCCTTATTACATATGCTTTTACATTTTCAACCAATTTAATAAGTCATGGTACCACTATCACCCAAACACATATTGTTTGCAAACTAATATTCACTTAGCCTTAGCTGCACTCCAATCCAGGGCAATCATTATACACCCATGTTTATAATTTACATATTTCCTTATGGGTGGTAGGCAATCACATCAACCATCCATCCAAAATGAGGTCATTGCAACACATAAGGTGACTACTAAACTGCCACAACAAAAGGTATAGATGGTTACAGTATGGTAACTACCACCCACAGCACATTTGCACAGAACTCCCCTATAATTATAGAGACATGACTAGTTAGCCAACTCCTTCTCAGGTCACCTGATCAATGCAACAATAAATTTATTTTGTGCTGGCTATTACTGCCAGCTGGTTACTCCAACAAGCTTGCTTGTCATGTTATCATCCTATTCAGAACAGTAAAAGATCCACTGATTCTTTCATCAGGACACTTTTATGTCATGCTATGTAGAGGTTTGTCTACAACTTACATAATTCAATACTCATGCTGGTTGGGGTATTATGGAGTTGTAGTACACCAAATATTTTTCCAAGCTCTGGACTAATGCCAATACTTTTTGTAGCACCTATTCTCCTGATGCATACTTGGTTATTTCAACTTGTGTACTTTCCCACTTTGGCAGTTTTATGACCATACAAACTGGATTTTACTAAGGCAGCAAGTAGCAGGTGACTTTATTTCAGCACTTGGTACACTCCCAACCCTGTGGCCTAAGTGTCTACAGATGAGACGCATCTTCTACTCAATTTTGGTATGTTTAACCTGGGGTAGAGAAAGTTAAGTAGTGACATGATAATCCTATTTAAATATTTGAAATGATGTCACATTGAGGATGGAGCAAGCTTGTTTTCTGCTGCTCCAGAGATAGAGCAATAGATTCAAATTACAGGAAAAGAGATTCTACCTAAAAATTAGGAAGAATTTCCTGTCACTAAGAGCTGTTTAACAGTGGAAGACATTGTTGGTGGAGTCTCCTTCTTTGCAGGTTTTCAAACAAAAGCTAGATAGCTATCTGTCTAGAGTCTTTGATTATGTAATCCTGCATGGCAGGGGGCTGGATCAGCTGGCCCTTGTGGCCTCTTCCAACTCTATAATTCTGTTTTTGTGTTTTTGTTTTTACCTTAAACCTTTAACCAAATGGGAACAGAGATACGCTTCTCATCATATAGTTCCAAAAGCTACCCACACACTTTGAACTTATATTAGTGCCATGGTTTAAAAATTAAAAAAAACTACAGATGCAGAGCAAGATTAAACACCATTTAATGCACTAGCAAAATGGATGCCCCAGATATAACTTATCCATTTAAAGAACACATACATTTCGATGTGTATTCCACCACAGAGAAAAGTCCAAACATGGCACTGAAAGCAATGCTCACTAGAGTTGGGAATAACTCAGTTTAGTTGCTAGGCCTGTGAGTCCTAAATGTGGGATTCAGTTGTTCTTCCACATGCATTTCCATTCTTGGATGAGGTCAGGAAGTATAAGAAATGGAGGAGAAGGATTAACAGAAGGAAATATTTCCTTCTTTTTGTTCTTGTTTATTGGTTTCCACCTAATGGAGAGAAAACACTCTGTAAAGGCCTTTATCAGTTTTTCTCATCACAGGGAACTTTGTAAATGCATTGAGTCAAATGAATGCACTTACAAATCCTTTCAGCACTGGTATGTTGTGGTCTGAGCAAGAGGAGCATCTCACCATACAGGGGCAAGAATAGTTGAATTGTGGCTCACCAGTACCTTTCAGCTCTTAATGATAAACAGCCAAAAAAAAATGAGAGCAACTAGGCTAACAGGGATGTTGGAAAAAGGATCTGTGTGTGTGTCCACATCCCATCACAAATAGAATCTTATACATATTACAGGTAAGTGGTTGCACAAGGCTGCTGTTTGATCAACTATTATCAAGACCATGATCATCATCATCATCATCTTTATTTATAACTTGCTTTTTTTGCAAAATTGGGACTCAAGGCAGCTTACAATTTAAAATAACTCCACAATCATTAAAAACATACAAAATTCAATATTAAAAGAGAATTAAACTATGCACTATAGTAAAACAATTTAAACTGTGCATCTTAAAAAGATAAAATGCAGTTAACAACAGTTCAATGTAAACAACACAGTACCCTCTTAATCTCTTTCTTTATAAACCTTCAGTTATAACAGGCTGTCAGAAGTCTTTGCTTGCTGTTGAAGGACAGCTAATTGGGGATAAATTTGGCCTCCCTAAAAAGGGAGGCCTGTTTCATGTCCCCAACAGCCATACCTATGAAAGTAAACCTAGACATCAGAGTATTATGGGCAAATAATTAACAAGGAGAAAGTTTGCTGTTTTCTCTAATAGACTGGAAACCCCAAAAGCAACCCCCCCAAAAACCAAACAAACTGGGGGGAAGGTAAGGAAAGAAGGAAACAAATTCTGCAGACTATCTTAGAGATCGTAGGGTTGTTCAGATACTTTGGTTGGTAATATGCTTATTCCACACTTGACACAGGAGATCTCTCAATTCATTAACAGAAGTGCCAAAAAATCATGCAGCTGTCTGTATATGACACACACACTAGTTCTGGTGAACAGAAGATTCATATCACTTATTTTCAGTATCTAAATACAAAAGCAACACAGATATTTGTACTATAGAACAGTTTAAAAACAACACAAAGTTCTCTACTATGGTTAAAAGGGCATTGCTCTCTGGAGATGGATTGCTTATGCACTTTAATCCATAGAGCAGAAACATTTCACATGTGGTCTCCGAGAAACAGGTGGGATGGGTTTAAGACTTGAATTATTCATTTGCTATCTCATAAGGACAAAAGGTACATTAAACTACCTATCAGCGTAGGAGGTGTAAGAAAGCCCAGTTGAAAATGTCAAACAGGAAGGATACACAAGGCATCTAACAGGGTTTCCAAAGTGTGTGTGTCAGCAGAGGCACTTAAACACACATATTTTTTTAAAAAAAATCAAGCAAGCAACATTGGACAAAACAGACCAACAGAAGAACAATGAAAAAGAAAGCTTACAAACCTTCAAATCAGTTTTTCCAGCTCATCAATACATCACAGTGCTTTAAACAGTAACACACTGCTAAAATCCAGATGAGGTATAATTTCTGCTACTATTTCTTGCACACACAACCAAAACCTTTCCTTCTTTCTTTAATGAAACAGCCAACCTTTCCTTCCATACCTTCACTTACCCATCCTTCCTATGTGAAAGATACTTTTGTTGTTGTTGTTGTTATGTGCTTCAAGTTCCCAACTTATGGTGATCCTAAGAGCCTATCATGTGGTTTTCTTCACAGATTTGTTCAGGAGAGGTTTGCTATTGTCTCCCCCTGAAAGTGAGAGCATGTGACTTGCTCTCACAGTCCAACACTCAAACCATTATGCCACACTGACACTGCTCTTCTCTTTTTCTCCTGTCTGCTTCTCCACACCACTCCTGGTCAAAAATGCTGAAAACATATTAAGCTGATGTTCTATAGCTGCTCCACGTCCTATTCTTAGGCTGTCCTTTCTTCATGTACCACAACAGTAAATGACTTGAAGCATGAATATTAATCTGTATAACCATACATTTCATACTGGAGCTATCTTTGGATCAGGGAGAATTTAAGTATTTTTTAACATTTCAAATTTTCCAGCAGAAAGTATGTTTCAACATGTATAAAAAAAATTATCAGTTACCACAACATTTGTCATTCTTCTGCAAGAACTGCTTTTGTACAAAAATAAAATTTAAAAAATGTATTTGGCACAAAAATCCTTGTAAAATTTCAGCAGAAAATTCCTAAAATGTATGTATGGGGGAGGAGATCATTAAGTTCTATAACATTTCCTGGAAGAGGAAAAGTTTTTGAAACTTTTAATTCTTGTATACTATGATAAAAATGTCCCAAAAGAAGAGAAGCGAACAGAAGAGAAAAGAGAAGCGAGCCAGCTTGGTGTAGTGATTTGAGCAATGGACTACAGCTCTGGAGACTAGCATTTAAATCTCACTGAATCATGAAAACCCACTGGGTGATATTGGACAGTCTCAGAGGAAGACAAAGGGAAACCCCCTCTGAAAAAATGTTACCAAGAAAACTCCATCATATGTTTGCCGTGTGTGTGTGCCTTCAAGTGGCCTGTCGACATATAGGGACTCCATGAATTTCATAGAGTTTTCTTACGCAAGGAACACTCAGAGGTGGTTTTGTCAATTTCTTCCTCTGAGATATAACCCACAGCACCTGGTATTCATTGGTGATCTCCCATCCAAGTACTAATCAGAGCTGACCCTGCTTAGCTTACAAAACGAGGCAGGATCTGGTCTTTAGGGTATATCATCTTAGAGTCACCATAAGTCAGAAATGACTTGAAGGCACATAATAACAAGAGGAAAAAGAGAAGTCCAAAGCCTGATAGGCACTTATTAGATAAAATTTAGTTGGTATTAAGGTAGGATAGCATCGACAAAAGACAAACAACATCAGTATCAAACACAATAATCAGCCTGCTGTTCTAGCAAAAGGAATAAATACCTAAGGTTCACATATGAAAACATAAGAAATAATAATTATTGGCATCTTTCTACCTACCATTAGGGATATATATATCTATTTGTTCTTCATTAAAAATTGTTTTGCATTAAAATTTCTTCAGCGATCAACAGATTTTTCACCCATAGCTACCAAGAGAAACAGAGAGAGAAATCCAACAGAGGAACCAATTGTATCTCTGTTCATTTATTTTTAACTAGAACATGGGGAGAGGGTAACTTCCACTTAAAACAATAGAATTTCTGGCATTCAGCCTGAATACAAACATGACAGGTTTATCGCCTCCCAACTTGCTTGCCATTATTGCAAATCTAACAAGATATGCCATCTGATGACTGATCTATGGTGGCAGTTTCACACATTTTCATTAATGATGTGGAACACCAAACATTGAACTCTGACAGTGTGGGCACACTTCAGCTAAAAATCAATTATTTTCTTATTGTTTCAACAGGACATAGTTTACGACAACAAGGTGAAATCAAACAGATTAGAATGTTTAAAGCCATCTAATGTGAATCAGCATATATAATCCTCTACTGGATTATAACCTCTACAAATATGAGCAAGAGGCTGTAAAGTCTGATTTTGTGTATGACTCCTCTATATGCAGTACGAGTTATCTGCCCAATACAATCATGGATACAGTACCCACCATAGAAAGAAGGGAAACTCATTTAGTTTGCAAGTGTTTACAAATCAGAATATCTATGGAAACAAGCCAGAACTAACATCAGCACCCCATTTCTCATACCTACAGTACTAAATTTAATTCACATTTATAGTATTAAGTAATAATACTTAAGTAGAACACGACATTTGTTTCTAGTCTGGCCTCTGGACACTTTCAGGACTTCCCATTTCATCAGCAATGCAAGTTTTCAGCCTGTTAGTCAATGAGATAAAGGCCAATACTCCTGACAATTGAATTAAACTAAATGCAACTATTAACATAAAAGGAAAACAAACAGGAGTTTAGGAAGATAATTTGATGAAGCAGCTAATAAGTTTCCGATATTATATTTCTGTTTGGAATAAATACTTCCTTGTGGATTTAAGTAGTTTTAATTTCAATACATGTGTATATTATCTGGCTCTTAGAAGCAAAACTGAAGACTGAGGTTTAGAGTATTAATTTTAAAAAAAACAACTTCTCTGAACATCTGTGGGCATTTAACCTTTTTCTCTACTTTCTCACCTTCTATGTCTTTGAATTTCTCAGTACTGTATTACTTCACAGCCTACCCTATATTATCATACACTGAAGAATATTAGCCATGTCTCTTATTGATTGACCTTCCCTGGGGCCATAAAGAAATTATATCCCCCCTCCTTTACATGTCACCACAATTCTTTCTCAAACATATGCCACGATAACACTACAGTATAATGAAGTAATCAGGCTTCATTGTTTCATGGAGTATGGGAAGATGCCCCATTCACCCTAATACAGAATTTCATGGTTTAGTCATTAATTTCTATCCATAGTCATTGATGAGAGTATGAGCCTTCTCTTCATTTTCAGCAGTAAAAGACTTAGAAAGAAAATGTTGTCTGAATGGGGCAGTTTTGGAATCTCTGTCTGAAATATATACACACCATACAGGCCTAGCACCAACACCCAGTGTGATGGGAGAAATGCTAGGCATCCAGACATTTATGAAAGCTCTTTGGTTTCAAGAACCTAAGTTACAGAGCTAAAAGGAAATAATGGATGTCAAGCCAACAACTACAGCAAAGGCAGATGTTGGTTTGGAAATGAAGAATCAAAGTTGCGGGGAAAGCAAGTAGCCCATTTCCTTCTCTAATATGTCTTTTAACACTGTTAAAATTTGAAATGGTTTCTGTCCCTCTTCTCCTTCCATAGACTGAGTTATTTTCTCAGACAAGTACCATTGAATGGACTAAGAATGTCAGCCAGCAGATTTTTCAGGACACAGTTTTCAACACAGGCAGAATTCAAGACAATATGAAAGCCATTAAAGTCTCTTGTTCAACCAACTGGTTCTGTCATTTATCCACTCCTAGATCAGGCAATTCACTATGATACAGTCTAGCAATACAGAGCTGAAATACCTAGATGATCCAGAATAATTTAAATTATTGTCCAGGCTCTTTTTTCTCACTCTCTTAATATTAATTAAATGTATGTGAAGCGAAATAAGTAATCATCATTGAAATTCATACTACTACTACTACTAATAATAATAATAATAATAAATTTTATTTTTATACCGCTTTTCCATAAGATCAAAGCGGTGTACACAAAATTTAAAACCAGTTACAAACACATCATAAAATAGATAAAACCAACAACACAATACAATATACAAATCTAAAACAATCATTCAAAAGGGTGAGCCAGGAAGTTGATGGGATCAAAGTACACTAGTTCATTTTCCAGAGGGGAAGGCTTGACAGAAGAGGAAAGTTTTTAGCTTCTTTTTGAATGTTTCTAGGGGGGTGATCAGGCGGAGTTCCTCAGGAAAACTGTTCCAGATTTTTGGGGCTGCTACTGAGAAGGCCCTCTGGGATGTAGTAGCATATTTAGATGATGGAATTTCTAGCAAGTTCTTCCCAGTTGTTCTGAGTGTGCGGGGCGGATTATATGGGGAGATGTGGTCCCTCAAGTAACTCGGGCCCAAGCCATGTAGGGCTTTATAGGTAATAACCAACACCTTGTATTGTGCTCGGAAATGAATAGGCAGCCAGTGCAGATCTTTCAGAATCAGTGTTATGTGGTCAAACCTGGAAACACCAGTGACCAATCTGGCTGCCATACTGAAGCTTCAGAGTTTGGTACAAGGGTTGCCCCATGTAGAGCACATTATAGCTTACCTAGATACAGAATCATCATATAAAAGCAGTGTTCAAAATATACTTCTTAAAATGCAATGTGTTACAAAGATCAGACTTTATATTTGGAGACAATACTCATCAATTTGTGCCAGAACTGCACAGAAGCCCTAAGTGTCCCTCAATATTACTGGAGGGCAGATAAGAGTGAATATGCAAAACAGGACTTTTGATTCTGTCAACATTGCTTTACACCATAAACAACCTGAAATTTTGTGTGTTTCTAAAACAAAAAGCGACAAAGCTGGTACTCGCAACAGTTCATACAAAGTACTGCAATACTAAATGGAGAGAAATATTATACTAATCAAAATGTACAGGTATTTATAATTTCAGCTATTTGAGGGTTTTAAAATTTTTTTACGTGAACACACCCTGTAATTCAAACAGGCTTCTTCTCTTAACAACAGGCTGCTGTTCACAGGCAAAGCCATACTATCCTTATTGATGTCTCCCTTCATTTTGTGCTGGAATTAAAGTAGCACAGCTTTTCCCGTGATGAGGTGTGCATGTGGGGGAAGAAGGTTCCAGGAGTAAGGGGCAGCAAGCGAGAAAGGACGAATTCGGGAGGGGGCAGTGGTAGTCCTACACTGTGACAGGAGACCTTGACTACCAGAGCAGAGGGTGCGAGTAGGAATGTAAGGAGAAAGAAGGTCAGATAAGTAAGGAGGGGCCAATCCATGGAGAGCTTTGAAAGTCAATAACAAAAGCTTGTACCAGATGCGGAAGGGGAGCCAATGAAGGGAGGAGAAAAGAGGAGAAACATGGTCAAAGTGGCGAGCGGATGTGACAATACGGGCAGCTGAATACTGGACAGAGATTAAAGGATGGAGGTGTGAAAGAGGAAGCCCTGTCAGAAGGAGGTTACAATAATCTAGTCGCGAAACCACTAGGGCATGGACCAGAGTCTTGGCAGTAGAGATTGAGAGGAATGGACGGATCTTGGCAATGTTGTGGAGAAAGAATCTACAGGCCTTGGCGGTGGCCTGGATCTGGGGAATAAATGAAAGGGAAGAGTCAAAAATGAAGTAATTCCACTTACAAAGCCCACCCCTAGTTGCAATAAGCTTTCTTTAGTTTAGCAGTATAATTTAGGGTGGTGGTGGTGATGGTGATGATGAGGATCATGATGAACGATTTTGCTGCTACAGATGTTCAAATACTGAGAATCCAAGTCGCCCATCTGCTTGAGGCCTGATACTGTTGGCCAGATCATGAGAAGGGAGGGATCCTTTAAAAAATATAGACTGGGGCTCCATCCTCACCATAGAAATAATCCAGGTTGACACAACTTTATCTGCCATGGCTCAGTACTATGGAATTTTGGGAACTGTAGTTTGTTGTGGCACCAAAGCTCTCCTGACAGAGAAAGCTAAACATCTCACAAAACTGCAATTCCTAGAATTACATAGCATTAAGCCATGGCAGTTAAAGCGGTGTCATGATTGATTGATTTTTGCAGTATGGATGTAGCCAGTGATGCTGGGAAAGGTAGAGGGTAGTAGAAAGAGAGGAAGACCACAGGCCAAATGGTTTGACTGAATTAGAGGGGCGATAGCCCTGAGCCTTGGACCTGAGCAGGGAGGTCAAGGATAGGGAATCTTGGAGATGTCCCATCCACAGGTTCACCATGAGTCAGAGTTGACTCAAGAGCAGTTCACTGCAACAACAAATTTACTTTAGTCATTTTAAGAGTTCTTTTTAAAAAAAATAACATGGTTTAAATGAAATGTAGATTTAATGCAAGCCATCATATCAAAACCTACACTTAACCTGTTAGAACAGAGTCCATAGAAGTAAACCCAAATGTATTTCTGCTTTCCTATATAAAAATAAATTATGTGGACAACTATCTCGCTTCCAAGCCCAAGAATTGAAATAGGACACCCAGGGCATATTTTTGTGACTATTTTATGACATTCAGACAGCATGGCCATTTAGGTAACCATCCAATTAGTTCACACAGTTTAAAGTCCTTCTGGTTCAAAGGGTTAGAGTTAAGCCTAAGTAGTTCTCTTCTTTAGAAAACAATAGGCATTATGCAATATTTCTGTAAGTTCCATTAGTATTCATCAGTGGTTTCCCATCCAAGTACTAACCAGGGTTGACCCTTTTTACCTTTCAAAATCAGACGGGATCTGGTGGTTTTAGGGCATTCAGTATCATTATGGAATTCAGTTTGTGCAATTTTGTAAGCAAAATCATATAGAAGATGCTGGTGACAGAGAAAAATCTATGTAAACCTTTAGGAATCAAATCTAAAGAAAAGTCTGAAATCATTAACATAGTAATGCGCTGATGCCCTCTTAATTAGCCTGTAAGAAGAAATTAAAAAAAGAAATCAGGGACCTGTAGCACAGAATATTAACCACATCTAGGATGTAAGGATGAGGTTTTGTCCTTAATCCAACTACTGGCCTTAGATCAACTAATTCATCTTGCAGATCCCTTCCTTTAAAAGAGACATATTTTGCCAATTGCTCTTTAGACTAAAACTCCATTTAGATTGGAAATGGCAGCTCACTCTTCTTCAACAGAAAGGATTAATCTGTCCTTGGAGGACCTTCCAAGACAAGGGACCAAGTAGTCAGCAATCTCTAGAAAACTAGACTTAAAACTTCTAGAGTCTAGGCAATTCCAAATTATGTGGACCACTTTAAATTTTTTATGTTTGAACACCAGTCTTAAAATCAGTTTTTATAACAGTAATAAACTTGAGCTAATACCTGTTCAAATACTGTGAGCTAAACCCAATTGCTAATCCTGGTTTGCGTACACCCATTAGATCAATTACTGAATGGCAATATACCTATGTACATATACCTATGTAAGATCTATTAATTCAGTGGTTCTGAAATAACTGGGACTAGCAATTAGATTTAGGCCTTTACTTTCAAACAGAGTGTGAGTTAGGCTGCCATAAATGTGACCCCCCCCCTCCAAAACTAAGAATAGTTAACAGGCTGTGCTACAAACAAAATTTCCAGTTTAATCTTTTGGATACATATATAGTTTTACAAAGTAGCCAGCTGCCTCTCATTAACAACTGCTGTATAGAAATGAGGCCCATCCCTGTCTTATTATGATAAAAGCCAAATGTGCAATATCACGTCACAGGAGTTGTATGCACACTAAGCAAGAGAAAGCCACATAAACAGGGTTCTTTACTGTTTGCAAACTCATAAGGAACTTACTTTCTACTATACAGTACTTCATTCTGATGGCATATAAGCAATTTCCAGCTACAGCCGACTTGTAATATCCCCTATTCAATAAGGGACTGCTTACACCAAGTAGATTACCACACTACACTCTTATAGTGCTGCTATTTAACTAACTGCTGTGGCTGCCTCCTGTTGCATTCTGGGATTTGAATTTTAGGAAGCAGCATTTAGAATTCTCAGGCAGAGCTCATAGGCCTCACTGAACTACAAACCTCACAATGCAACAGGAGGCAGCCAGAGCAGTAAAAGTGGAACAGTAGCACTAAAAGAGTGTAGTGTGGTAATGTGGAGCATAGTAGCAGCCATAGCAAGTACATTTCTATACTATTTATCAGTGCACTTAAGTACTCCCTGAGCCGTTTACAATGTGTAAGCAAATTGATCCCAACAAGCTAGGTACTCTTTTTAACAACCTTGGAAAGAGGCCAGGCTGAGTTGACCCTGAGCCCCTGGCTGTTATTGAACTCACAACCTTGTGGTTTGTGAGAGTGGCTGCAGTACAGGCATTTAACCACTGCGCCACCAGGGTATGTTTATATGCAAAGGGATCTTGTCATACCTTTGAGACCAAGTGTATGAAAAAAAGTTGTAATATAAGCTTTCATAGACTTGGTCTACTCAAGTCTACAAAAGCATATGCTACAGCTTCTTTTGCTCAGTTAGGAGCAAAACAGACCACCCTGAAGGTGCGGCTTCCAGCCACCTCTTTGAGCGCTGGATCAGGGTTGCAGCAACCTAATTCCATAGCCCTGATCCAGCACTTTCCCAACACAAAAAGAAGCAGCAGAAAGCCACTCATTTTTGTACCAGGAAAAATGCGCCTTTGCTTGGTGGCATTTTTTCTGTGTTTCTGCAGTGTAGCATGTGTGAACGCTGCGCTGCAGAAATGCCAAAGGCCACCAGACATGCAGTCAGCCATGCAGCTTCCTGGTGCCATGGGGGTATGCTGCTGTCTGAACACCACATCCCCATGCCGCCCCGGGAGTGCCGCCCACGGACTGAAGGGGCACCGCAGCGGGACTCTGTTTGTCGGCGTCCTGGCCTCGGCGTTTGGCGGCCAGTGAGTGGGGCCTTTAAAAGACAGCTGGAGGGAAGCCAGGGAGGAGCTCACCTGTGAGAGAGGCGAGCATAAAGCCGCGCGTCGGACCTTCCTGACACACCCTCCTTTGCCTCCTCCTCCGCCAGACCCTTACCACCGCCAGCGTCGCGCTTTCTGCCGGGCGGCCTCCTCCCAGGGTGTCGGAGGTGCGCATCTGCGCACTGCCCCGGGAGTGCCGCCCACGGACTGAAGGGGCACCGCTGCGTAACTGCGCAACTGCGCAGGTGTTATCAGGTTAAGGAGGCTTTTGGACTAGCCCGAGAGCAGAGGATGCCTGTGGTGGCTAACCTCTGCTCTTCCAGTAGCCATAGAAGGGTGGGGGGAGGATAGGGATGCGGGGGATACCTGGGCCGGGGATAACATCACTGCGGGTGGAGCTCCAATTGAGGTTGTGTGGGGCAGGGGGAGGTATGGTGGTGGGAGAAAGGACTTGCGTTCCAGGGGAAGGCGTGATCGATGCATCATATCTATCTTGCCTTCCTGTCCCCCTCCCAACCTAAAGGACCTGAGGGTCACTCCAACCGTGCCACAAACCCTGTCGCTGCTCCTGTGCAATGCCAGGTCTATTAACAACAAGACCCACATCCTCCACGATATGTTGGAGGACAGTAAGTGTGACCTGGCTTGCATTACCGAGACCTGGCTTGGGCCTGAAGGAGATGCTGTGTGGGCTCAGGCCCTGCCTGCTGGGTTCTCGGTGAAGGACCAGCGCAGGTTAGGTGGGCGGGGGGGTGTGGCCTTGATACATAGGAACACCGTGTCCCTCACCAGGAACCACATCCGACAGACCTCCTATATCGAGTGTATTTACCTGACCCTAAAGGCTAGGGACAGTCTGGGGATTCTGTTAGTGTATCGGCCACCCCGTGCATTAGCGGACTCCCTTAACGAGCTGACACAGCTGGTCGCTGAGCTGATGTTGGAGACGCCCAGGCTTCTTGTCCTGGGTGACTTCAACATCTCCCTCACGGCCAGCCATGTTCCATCTGGTGCGGCTCGGGAATTCATGGATACCATGGCGGCCATGGGCCTGTCCCAGCTGATACAGGGTCCTACGCATTGTGCGGGTAATACTCTCGATTTGGTCTTCTGTTCGGAGGCGGAGAATCCGTGGGTGGAAATAACTAATGTTTCCCCCCTGCCATGGATGGATCACTTCCTGGTAGAGGTGAAAATCAAGGCCTCTACCCAGATCCCCCCCGGGGGTGGTGGACCTGTTAGGATGGTCCACCCTCGAAGGCTGATGGAACCTGAGAGGTTCCAAGAAGCCTTAGAGGGGCTCACGGTTGGAAATGACGGCGATTCTGTTGATGCCCTCACCGGTATTTGGAATACTGGTCTTTCTAGGGCTATACACGGTATCGCTCCCAAGCGCCCTCTCAGGCCTGCTTCTAAACGTAAGCCCTGGTATATGGAAGATCTCCGGGCAAGGAAGCGGGCTCTGCGACGGCTAGAGTACCGTTGGCGGAAACACCTTTGCTTAGACGAAAAGGCTCTCCTAGACCAACTGTTAAAGGACTACGGAGAGGCAATACGAGCAACAAAGAACTCGTTCTATGGTGCTCGTATTGCGTCCGCAGAGTCGCGTCCGGCAGAGTTGTTCAGGGTGGTCAGGGAGCTAACTCAGCTCCCTCCCGCCCTGAACCAGATCCTTGAACCTTCTAAGGCCTGCTGCGACCTGTTTAACGACTTTTTTGTGGATAAAACCTCTCGTATAAGCAAAGGTCTGAACGCCGACATTTTAGCAGAACCTAAGGTAGAAGTGTCCAGAGCCTCCGTGGACTTTGTTAAACTGGATCAGTTTGAGTCGGTGAGTACCGAGGATGTGGACAAGATCCTCGGAAGTGTTCGGAAGACAACCTGCTCTCTCGATCCCTGTCCCTCGTGGTTAGCGGCCCAGGGGGGACCGGCGGTAACATTATTGTTACGCCGGATAATTAATACATCTCTGAGGGATGGGCTATTTCCATCTCAATTGAAATTGGCCATTGTTAAACCTATCTTTAAAAAGCCCTCCCTCGACCCCCTGGTTCATAATAATTATCGGCCAGTCTCGCTGCTACCATTTTTGGGAAAGGTGATCGAGAGAGCGGTTGCGATCCAGCTCCAGGCAGTCTTGGATGAAACGGATTATCTGGACCCATTTCAAACTGGCTTGCAGGCGGGTTACGGGGTTGAGACGGCCATGGTCGCCTTGGTCGATGATCTCTGTCTGAGCATCGACAGGGGAAGCGTGTCCCTGCTGGTGCTCTTGGACATCTCAGCGGCTTTCGATACCATAGACCATGGTATCCTTCTGGGGCGCCTGGCAGAGGTGGGGATCGGGGGCACTGCGCTCCAGTGGTTCCGGTCCTACCTCTCCGGGAGGTCCCAGATGGTGCAGCTGGGAGACGTGTGCTCCGATGAGCGGACCCTTAAAACTGGGGTCCCTCAAGGAGCCATTCTGTCTCCCATGCTATTTAACATTTACATGAAACCGCTGGGAGCGATCATCCAGAGACATGGGGCGCGGGGTTATCAGTACGCTGATGACACCCAAATTATTTTCTCTATGTCTCCGACTGATGCAGTGACTGGGGATGGCGTCTCTCCTCTCGTGGCCTGTCTAGAGTCAGTAATGGGCTGGATGAAGGAAAACCGACTCAAGTTGAATCCAGAGAAAACGGAGGTACTAGTGATAGGTTCTCCTGGTCCAGGAATGGCGGTGGTTCCACCTGTCCTGAACGGGGTCACGCTCCCTGTGAAGGACTCCGTGCGCAGTCTGGGGGTGCTTCTTGACTCGTCGCTTCACCTGACTGCTCAGGTGAATGCGACGGTCAAGAGCACCTGTCATCAGCTTCGGCTTATTCGCCAGCTGCGCCCATACCTGGCCCAGAGGGACCTAGAAACTATTGTACATGCTCTGGTAACTTCGAGATTGGACTTCTGCAATGTACTCTACATGGGGCAACCCTTATACCAAACTCAGAAGCTGCAAATGGTGCAGAATATGGCAGCCCGGCTGGTCACTGGTGCTTCCAGGACCAGCCATATAACACCGGTTTTGAAAGATCTCCATTGGCTGCCCATTCGCTTCCGAGCTCAATATAAGGTGTTGGTGATCACCTATAAAGCCCTAAATGGCTTGGGCCCAGGATACCTAAAGGACCGCCTCTCCCCGTACATTCCGCCTCGCACCCTCAGAACGTCTGGGCAGCAATTACTGAAGGTGCCTGGGGCTAGGTTATCCTCCACCACATGGAGGACATTCTCCACGGTTGCCCCAGCCCTTTGGAATACGCTGCCCACCAAGCTCCGCTCGACTACCATCCTGGCCCAATTCAGGAAGGACTTAAAAACCTTCCTGTTCCAACAGGCATTCCCCGACTAAAAATCCTGTGGGCCTCCCTCCTCTTCCGTGGCCAAGAGGTTGGGCTAAGGGGTTTTTAATTCTATTGGTTTTGTAGATAGTTTTTATTGATTGTATGGTCAGCCTGTTGTTGTATTTTTATATTGTTATGGCACCATTGTTTTTAACCTTGTTGTAAGCCGCCCTGATCTTGGGAAGGGCGGGATATAAATAAAAATTTTATTATTATTATTATTATTATGCTGCTGGGAAGCTGGCTCTTTTTGCTGGCCTGTACCACATTTTAGTCTCAAAGGTGCTACAAGATCCCTTTGCATACTGATATTCCAGAGTTAACACAGCTATCAGTCTCTGAATTCTACTAAAAGTTTATTCAGACTAGGCAGTCACATGTAAATCAGCCACCAGGGAAACTTAACCACTCTAGGCTACATGAAGGACAAGCCATTTCCTTGAAAGGACTTATTCATTCCAGATAACCAGGTGATTACAAGATTGAGATACCTGGTGAGTACAAGACTAGCAAGTACACAATAAACAACAGCAGCTCCACATATCTTCTGATGGGATATATTTTGTGCCTGCAACACATTGGGTGTAAATCCAGTTATTAATCTCTGTTATGGTATACCCATTAAATTAATGGAATTTGCAGAAACATTACTTATCATTTTCCCATTGATTTAAAGGGTCTATTCTAGTTGGAACTGACAATTAGATTTATGCCTAAGTATTTTGTCATATGGACAAAAAGCAGATTTTGTCAACTGCAAAGATGTCAAAGATTTCCATTTCTCGTGAATCAAACAAAGGCTACATAAACTGAAGCATCTCAAACAGCTTGTGTAGGTGTTACAAATTTTTTGCAGAGTAAAGGAAAGCATACATAAAGCAAAGTGTCTCTTCAATTGCCGCCACTATTCCTGAAACAACAAATAAATAAAACAATAAATACTATGCCTAATGCAAGCAGTTTGAAGCAGCCTCCAAGACTTGTGGATGAGCTGGAGAAAACCCTAAATGCTTGATTTTGATGTTCTTGGGAAACATACAAATAGCTAATGAAACTGGCCAACAATCTCACTTGACTGCTTGAGATGCTGAAAGCCCATAATATTTGGAATAGGTTCCACAAGTAGACAGGACAATTAGGAAGACGTTTTTAATGAAATCCATATCATCAGGATTTGCCAATCCCTTGTTCTGAAGCAAAGCTGCAGTTCCTGCTCAAGGAACAGGAAACAAAGTGCTTGAGGAATGAAATCCACCCCAGGGATGCATTTATCCACATTCCTAAGTACAGTACATTTGTTTCAAATAAAATAGTTCTCTATCGCTGCACCTTGAAGTAGTTACATTGTCTACCTTGAGTCTCTTTTCCCTGTAGCAACACGGTCCAACTTCTTTTACAGAGCTTGAAAAAGTTGGTTTTGAGGGCTATAGCTCCCAGAACCCCCAGCCAGCAAGACCACAATTTCTGGGTGTTATAATTCAGATTATATTATAATATTATATATTATCATGGTTTGGCACAGGGCAATTACTTCTGCCTTGAGTGAGGTCCAGGTACGGATCTCTCCAAAGGACAAAGAATAGAAAGTAGCTCACATTTTTCACTAAGGAGAAGACTATGAGTCAACAACCTTGCTGTCAGATTGTTCAACTGGAACTGTAGTTGGATAATAACAAGGGGAAGGTATTGATGAAATTGCTTTCGATCCATTCTCCACAACAAATGACAGTCAAGAAGAAGAAAAACACATGCCTGACACAAATCTAGGAGTAGGTGTGTTGACCATAACACTGAACCCTAATATTATGTATTATTTATATGTATTATGCTACTATTTCTTAGATTGTATGCCATGGGCAGGTTTACTCATATCTATTTTATTGTTTGTATGTACAGTGCTGTGCAAATCTACAGCACTATATAACTAAAGCATAATAATAATAATGATAACACAAATTTACACATTCATATGGTGGTAAACGCATTCAACAAAGTCCAACATAGCCCAAAATCCACAATAGAGCAACACCTTTGGTGTCATTGCTCTGGGGGCCTTCAAGTGGTTTCATAAAGCAACGCTAAGGCGAACCTATCATGGCATTTTCTGGGGCTGAGAGTATGTGACTTGTCCAGAGTCATCCTGTGGGTTTCCACGGCCAAATGGGGAATGAAACCTGGCCTCCAGGGTCATCATCCAATGCTCAAACCACTAGACGATGCTAGCTCTCCCAACACCTTTATCGATCAACCAATATGCAAAAAATACATCATACATATATGGTAGTAATGCCATAATTAGGCCAACCAAAAAACAAAATCCCTGGCACAAGCTTTCCAACAGAATTTTGAGCCTTTCGGGTTGATCTACTAAACTAGCACAATAAGGACTTTGGAAGATGACCAAGCTGAGTATCTCTGTGCCTCTGTGCACTGAAGACACCGAGCTCCTTCTTTTGAAAGGGAGGATCAAGAGATCGGCAGTAGAAGATACTGGTATCCCTGCGCCCATCTGCTCTTGAAAGATAAGGCAGGAAATGATTTAAGATGCTTCAGCACTGGAAAAAAGCAAGGAAAGAGCAAAAGTTTCAAGGCTCTGAACCTGCCCTGCGCAGGCTAACTATGGCGACTCCTCTGGATCAAAACACACTTCAGAAATAATCCAGTTCAAGACCGCTGTTAAAATGCTCTTGAAATGATGCCTGCCTCCTAAGAGTCTGGAAACACTCTCCAGCCCCAAAGGACTGGAGCGCAGTTTTGGCGCAGCTTCTGGCCTCTTAAGATGCCTGTGTCATTTAAACAGCATCCCTCCAAAGTGACCCGAAGCAGCTTTATTTTGGCCTCTCTCTTCAGGCCCTACAGTTTCTCAACTCCCCCCCCCCCCTTTTTATAATACGCCAGACAGCGCTTAATATCAGCCACAAGTGGGGCTTCGAGAATCGAGAGCGCCTTTTACCTCCATCCGACACATGGAAGAGGAGGACCAGGAGGACCGGCTTTCTCTCATTCTTTGGCTTTTGGGGGGAAAGGGGCACTCAAGACCACATTTTGTTTTCAATTCAAAAGCGATAAAGAACAAAGAACAAACTTTGGGACCGCTTGAACTCTTTGTCTGGCTCAAGGCTATGGAATTCTGGGAGTTGGAGTTTGTTGTGGGCCCTCAAGCGGTCCCAAAGCGGGTTCTTTCTCCAGTGTGGAGGCAGCCTGAAAGCTCCACTCCCCCCCCCCCCCCCCCGCCCTTGGATCGCGGGACCTACCGGTGACCAGGCAGATGGGGAGCAGGAGTCGGAAGATGAGGCCACAGACCACTTCGGTGGCCATGGCGGAGCCCGGAGGGGCCGGCGAGCTCCAGGCAGGAAGCCCCCGCCAGCGCCCCTCGCCCCAAGACCCAGCAGCAGCAGAAGAAGAAGAAGAAGAAGAAGGGGGGCCCGCGAGCCTTCTCTTGCGCCTTCTCCTCCTCCTCCTCCTCTTTCAGCTTCTCCTCCTCGTCCACTTTTGCCTCCTTCTCCTTTCTCCTTCGCTCCTTTTTCCTTCTCCTTCTTCTCCTGCTTCTCTTTCACCTTCTTCTCTTTCTCCTCCTCCTGAGAAGGAAACCCCCGAAGCGGAGAAAGAAGGCGCACCGGGCGCTACTGGGGCCAATGCCCTCCGGCTGGAGAAGAAGGCGAGGGCCCCAAAGGAGAGAAGCCCCGAAGCCCTCCGAAGCTGGCAGCCGGGAAGGGAGGGAGGGAGGCAGGGCAGCCTGGGCCCCTTTCCCTGGCGCCAGGTGAGGAGGAGGGCTTGGGCTAGTCGCTGAGGGGCCAGGCTCTGCCAAGGAGCCTCCGCCTTCTCTCCTGGGGAAGAGGCAGAGCCCCCAGAACCAAGACTCTGGGAGCCCTCCTTCGCAGCCCAAGCCCCGGCCGGGAATCGCGCGGAGCAGCTCGGCTCCCTCTCCTTCCAGGCGCCGCGCGGAGTTTTGCCTACCTTTCTCCTCCTGAATGAAATTTGGGGGTGGCCCCGCCCCTTGGAGGGAGGGAGGGAGGGGGAGGGCCAGGGGCGGGGCTTAGCCCCAAGCTGGAAAAAGGGGGCTCCAGGCCAAGAAGGGGAGGCTTCCCTTCCTCCTCCTCTTTGGGGAACTAGGTAGGTTTAGGCCGGAGAAGAGGCGGTCAAGAGGGGACAGGACAGCCCTGGGTTGAGGAGGGAGCAAGCTTCTTTTCTGCTGCTCCAGAGACAATCGGATGTGGAGCAAAGGATGCAAGCTGCAGGAAAAGAGATTCCACCTCAACATTAGGAAGAACTTCCTGACAGTGAGAAGTACTGTGGGGTCTCCCTCCTTGAAGGGCTCAATGGCCATCTGTCAGGGATGCTTTGATGGTGAGTTCCTGCATGGCAGAATGGAGTTGGACTGGATGGCCCTTGGGGTCTCTTCCAACTCTTCTATGGACTTTTTCACACAGGGACCTATGTGCTTCCATCCCAAAAATGGTTAAAGCACTGGCAAACCAGTTCATTCTCATTCTCTGAAGATGTCAGCCACAGATGCTGACGAAACGTCAGAAAGAAACTCTGCTAGAACATGGCCACATAGCCCAAAAAACCCACAAAAAAACTATGGATGCCGGCCATGAAAGCCTTAAACTTCACTAATGCTTATCACACACAGAGCACAACAAGGGGTTAAAAGCACATTACTTAGGCAAAAAATGCAAATTTGGGTTTAAGACCAATGAGGACAAATCCCCTTGCTAGCTTTTGTGCATCTCCAAACTGTGATTTCCACAAGTGCAGACACACCCAGATGCTCCAGAGAGGGAAGAGAAACCGGGGAGGAAAATCCTCTTTGCCTCAGAAGCTGTTTCAGAGGAAGGCAGGAAGAGGTTTCCTTTTGTTGTACTTTTTTTAAAAGGACATCCATGGAGACAGAAAGGATGCTCAACACCACAGAACTGTAGCAGTTCCATGCTACTTTAACTTTCAGGCTCCATCCTATCGACTGCTTGCTGGAATGTACAGTGCAATAAGGGTCTGCTACAGAGAACTAACATACTGTAGTGTTTTAAGTGTTGGAGAAGGACACTAGAAGACCAGGGCTCAAATCCTCAAGGCCTAGAAGGGGGGGTGTCAATTGGTACATCAGCCAAGAGAACCAAGGAGGAGCCCATGAATTTCTGATGCCCCCCTCCCTCAAATATTATATATATTTGAGGGAGGGGGCCATCAGAAATGTAGAGCATTTACTTCATTTAGAGCATATATATATATATATATATATATATATATATAGGCAAATTCAACCAAAAACTTTTTACGGTCTACCAGGTCTCAGACCCAACTTGTTGATTCAGCAACACTGAGTATCGTCTCAAGCATTGCCAAAGAAATTGATTTTGTTCAGTGTTATTAGAAATTTTGCAGATAAAAAAGCCATTAAACCTCATCTCATTAGCTGACTGGGCTTATCGTTGCTTTGTATAAAGTATTTGTTTTTCATTCCTTCTGGGGCATAGGGAACCAAAGTTTACCAGCTATCATATTAAAATGCCTGAGAGTAGCCATCATGTTCTTATACTTTCATAATCATATGCCGAAAGCTGTCTGCTTTGTTCATGTTTTATCATAACCATATTTTTCTACACAGGAGGAAAAACTACAATGTTAACAATTCATGCTATACCGTTATCTTAATTGAAAAGACCTGATTGAGGATCACTTCCAGTTGTGCAATTCATTGAAACTGGTGTCTGAAGAAACAAAGGGGAAACAGTAGAGGGATGTAGGTTGAAGGCAAAGATGGTGGGAGCCCCCACAAATCTTACTGAATGGGGCATTCTGAGGCCACAGTAAAATACAGCCCAAGGCAACCTTCATTTTAACTCCCGCACCCCTGCATCCCTTAATTAGTGGTAGGCAACTGATAATACCTGCAAGCAGTACTCTCTCATCTGTTCTGGTGGGCATGAGAACAGCAGTTGTCCTGTTAGTCTGTAGTAGGGGGTGCACGGAGGTTAGCATTGCAGTGTACAGCAAAGATCAGGTTCCCATCCACCCAAACCTACCAGGGATGGATGCATATAAGCAGTAGCCAGTCAGAACTAGTAGCCTTCTTGAAATATTAGGCCATTCCATGCAATGTTAACCTTTAGCAGAGTTTTTTCCTTCATTCAATGGGGGGGGGGGGAATATTCCTACTCTTCTCCATGGTTTCCTTAGTGTTGGCTGATGACAGGTTAGAGATCCAAAAGCAATGTCCGCCCATCTCTGTTTCACTTTGGCAGTTCCCCAAGGCTGTTTGGCAGCATAGTGGAGGAGGAGGGGTAGTATGAATGACACTTGTCTATTACATCCACTTAAAACTTTTTCTAGTTCTCTTATCTTTCTTCAGGGTGGGGTTAAAATTCAGACTTCAATAGCAGCTATGATATAATAGGCCTATTTTTATTCCTGCATAAACAATTTCTAGGCTACTTTCAGAAATGGAAGGGGGTGTATTCAAATATCATACGTAAACTGTAAGTGCTATCCATCCTTTTTTTTATCATACTTGACTCATGCAAACAAAATGTAAGTGGAAAGCTAATTGTATCCAAGCTTTGATCAAGATGCTTTATTTCTTCTTCTTTTTTCATAGTACACATACAGGAGAAACTGCTCATAGAATTCAATATTCTAGATTCAACTGCAAAATGTCTAACCTGATTCTATTTTGTTTATTTACCTGAAAGTTATTCTGTGTGTGTGTGTTCATAAGACCTTATTCCTGGAAGAGTGAGAGCAATGCTGCCTGAGTCTACGACTGATAGAAGAGCCATGGGATTGATCCAAAAGTGTCCTTCTGTTAGTGGTCTTTTCACAGAAATGCTGTTTCTGAAATAGTGGAGGAGTGCTGCATGGAAAAAAAAGTGGCCTGCATATCCAGCAAAGTTCTGCCTCCATATTTCACAAAAGACAAGTGCTCTCTCTCTCTCTCTCCTCTCTCCCTCCTATATAAATATATATATATATATTAGTGCCCCTAGTGAATGTGATTGAAGATTCCCGTTCCACCCCTAGTAATGATGTTTTAAACTTTATATTGTGATGTTTTATCTGTATTTTATGTTTCTTGTCTTGTAAGCCGCCTTGATCATGCATTGGAAAGGCGGGATATAATAAAAATTATTATTATTATATATATATAGATAGATAGATAGAAGATAGATATGTAGATAGATAGATAGATAGCATAGATAGTAGATAGATAGATAGATAGTGCCCTGAGATCCATATGCAACAACCTGTGTTTCTCATTCACTCTGTTTCGGTCTGCGAAATATCTGCAGAACTAATCCAGTTTGGCAAGCTTTAACTGCCTGGTTCAGTGCTAGGGAATCCTGGGAATTGTAGTTTATTGTGGCACCAGAGAAGACAAATGTCTCACAAACCACAGTCCCCAGCATCCCTTGCATTGAGCCAAACGTTAAGGTGGTGGTCAAATGGATTATTCTCCATTGTGGATTGAACCTCTTACACTGTAACACAACTGATACATTGTGGTGCTTCACCCTGAAAAATCTTCCACTGGTTGCTCAGAATTTCCCTAATATATTTTGTTTTCTCTTATTGCTCAAAGCTTTCGGATCTAAGCCATCATCCTCTGCCAGCAGAGCCCAACTGTCATATCTGAAACTGAACATATGTACAAGGGAGACAGACTAGCCGTAACAAAAACATAGGAATTTCTTTATCTGATAACTTGGTAAAAATAAGCAGCATGAAAAATGCATTTGGTTGGATCAGATTTCGTTAATCCTAGCAGACTCATTGAAAACAATGAGACTGAAATGCTTGTATCTATAGTTGTTATCTAACTTGGAGAATGACCAAACCTTGATCCAACCTGAGTATTTTTTAGAGTTGCATATAATAGTGTGCATCTGTCAGAAGAGCAATTTTTAATACAGTGCCGGCCCCCTGAAAGGTTATCCAGGAGGGGGGGCATTTATACCAGGTAGATGAGGAGCACTGGGGTTGAAGATGGAAATATTTTGCAATTTTAAAACAAATTATTTACATTCCAAGAGGATTTCAGTTATATACAATAAGGTTCTAGTATAACAAAAGCAGTAAAATAAATACACAAAGGAGGAAAAATAAACACATTATTATAAAAAATCTATGAAAACTACCAAATATCCAGACTTTGTAAACATCAGCATACATAGAATCATAGAATCATAGAACCATAGAGTTGGAAGAGACCACGAGGGGCCATCCAGTCCAACCCCTGCCATGCAGGAAATCCAAATCAAAGCATCCCTGACAGATGACCATCAGCCTCTGTTTAAAGACCTCCAAGGAAGGAGACTCTATCACCCTCCGAGGTGCATTCCACTGTCCAAACACCCTTACTGTCAGGAAGTTCCTCCTAAGGTTCAGGTGTACTCTCTTCCTGTACTTGCATCCATTGTTCTGGGTCCTGTTCCTGGAGCAGCAGAAAACAAGCTTGCTCCCTCCTCAAGATGACATCCTTTCAAATTTTAAACAGGGCTATCATATCACCTCTTAACCTTCTTTTCTCAAGGCTAAACATCCCCAGCTCCCTAATCGTTCCTCATAGGGCATGGTTTCCAGACCCTTCACATTTTTGTCGCCCTCTTTGGACACGCTCCAGTTTCTCATGTCCTTTTCTGAATTGTGGCGCCCAGAACTGGGACACAGTACTCTAGGTGGGGCCTGACCAGAGCAGAAATACAGTGGCACTTACTTCTCTTGATCTAGACACTATACTTCTATTGATGCAGCCTAAAATAGCATTGGCTTTTTAGCTGCCGAATCACACTGTTCACTCATGTTCAACTTGTGGTCTACATGGACTCCTAGATCCCTTTCACGCGTAGTTTCATTCAGCCAGGTGTCACCCATCCTATATCTGGGCATTTTATTTTTCCCGCCCAAGTGCAATACCTTACATTCTCCGTGTTGAATTTCATTTTGTTAGCTTTGGCCCAAGCTTCTAGTCTTCAGGTCATTTTGAATCTGATCCTGTCCTCTGGGGTATTAGCTATTCCCCCTAATTTAGTATCATCTGCAAATTTTGATAAGTATGCTCCCAATTCTGTCATCCAGGTCATTGATAAGATGTTGAATAGCACTGGGCCCAGGACAGAGCCCGGTGGACCCCACTGGTCACTCTCTCCAGGAATGAAAAGGAGCCATTGTTGAGCACCCTTTGGGTTCGGCCGTCAACCAATTACAGATCCATGTAACAGTTCCTTTGCTAGCCACACATTACAAACTTGTTTTGCAAGAATGTCATGGGGAACTTTGTCAAAGGCCTTACTGAAATCAAGATATACTATACCACAGCATTCCCTTCATCACCAAGCTGGTAATTTTACAAGAAAGAGATTAGGTTTGTCTGGCATGACTTGTTTCTCTGAAACCCATGTTGACTTTTTGTGATTATGGCATTGCCTTCTAGATGTTCACAGACTCTCTGTTTAATGATCGTCTCCAGAATCTTTCCTAGTACGATGTCAGACTAACTGGAGCGATAATTGTTGGGATCCTCTTTTTTCCCCTTTTTGAAGATGGGGACAACGTTTTGCCCTCCTCCAGTCTGCTGGGATCTCTCCTGTTTTCCAGGAGTTTTCAAAGATTATTGCCAATGGCCCAATATACAATTTGCCAGTTCTTTAATACCCTTGAGGGATTTCATCTGGTCCCGGAGACTTAAATTCATTAGATTAATAAGGTGTTCCTCACTACTCTTTACTTATTCTGGTCTGAAATTCCCCTATTCTGTCCTCTGCTCCATATCCTCAGGTTGAGCACCCTTGCCTTTTCTGAGAAATTGAGGCAAAGAAGGTGTTGAGTAATTCTGCCTTTTCGTCTGTCGTCTGTTAGCATTTGCCATCTTCTCCACGCAGTGGCCCACCATTTCCTTCTTCTCCTTTTGCTGCGGACATATCCAAAAAAGCCTTTTATTGTTCTTAACCTCTCTAGCAAGCCTGAGTTTCATTCGGCGCTTAGCTTTTCTGACTTTACCCCTACACATGCCTGCTATTTCTTTGAATTCCTTTTTTGTGATTTCCCCTTTTCCATTTCTTATACATGTTCCGTTTCAAACTTAGCTCGGTTGAAAGTTCCTTAGTCATCCATCCTGTTTCTTGAGACACTCCCGTTTTTCTTTCTCACTGGAACTGTTTGAAATTGTGCCTTCAGTATCTCCCCTTTTGAGAAAGTCCCATCTGTCCTGAACTCCTTTATCTTTAGTATTTCTGACCATGGAATTGCCCTCAATACTCTCTAAGTTACCTGAAACCGCTCTCCAAAGTCTAGGATGCGTGTCTGACTATGCCTGCTTCCTCCTTTCCACTGTATTACAACTCCAGGAGAACAGGTCACTTCCACCAATGATCCCACCATTGCACCCCATTAACCAAGTCATCCTTGTTGTTAGGACAGATCTAAAAAGCTGACCCCCTTGTTGCCTCTTCCACTTTTGGACCATGAAATTGTCTTCCAGCAGAGGAGGAATTTGTTAGGCCTTGAGGATTTTGCTGAGTTTGACTTCCAGCAATATCAGGATAGTCGCCCATCAACTATAAATCTCTCTTTTCTGACTGTGTGGTCATCTGTTCTAGAAAGATATCATCCAATTCCTCAGTCTGACTTGGGGGTCTGTAGTAAGACTCCCACCGTAACATCTTTGTTGTTTTCCTCCCCTTTAATTTTTACCCAGAGGCTCTCCACCTGGCTTCCATGATTGATGTCTGGATCTCTTCACTGGGTGTAATATCTCTGACAATAGTGCTATCCTCTCCTCTTTCCTGTTTGGCCTATTTCTCTTAATAAGGTTATACCCCTCTATTTCCACATTCCAATCATGAGACCATCCCACAGGTTCAGTGATGCCTATTATATCATATTTGCTTTGTTGTACTAGGAGGTAGAGTTCATCTTGCCTTATTTCCCATGCTCTGTGCATTAGTGTAGAGACATCACAGACCATGGTTTCCTTTTACTTGCTGCCTGTGCAAGTTTTTTTGCCTCACACATGTTGGGTCTTGCACGTTTTTTCTTGTTTTCCTCTATGTAAGTTTTGACTATTTGTTCGCCATCGCCCTTTCGCCTTCATTAATATGGTCTCCCTTCCCCTCGGAACTCAGTTTAAAGCCCTCCGATCAGTTTCTTGAGACTGTTGGCAAAACATTTCTCCAACGGCTTGAGATGCAACCCGTCCGTTGCAAGAAGTCCTCCTCATGGAAACCGCAGCCCATGATCGAAGAATCCAATACTTCTCGGCGGCACCATCTGCGAAGCCAGTTGTTCACATCTGCTATTTTCCCTCTCCTTCCTCTGGACAAGCCCTTGAACTGCAGAAGAGACGAGATGAACCTGTACATCCATTCCTTTCAGCTTCCTACCAAGCGCGCCTCGTAATCCTTTTGATGTTCTGAAGGCTGTGTCTTGCAGTATCATTAGTTCCCACGTGGACCAAAAGGAAGGGGTATTGTCAGTAGGCTTGACCAGTCTTGTCAGCCTCTCTCACATCACAGATCTTTGCACTGGAAGACAACACACCTCTCGAGACATCTTGTCAGGCCTACAATCACTGCGTTCTGTACCCTCAGCAAGGAGTCCCCCACTACGACCACACGCCTCTCCGAGGCTTAGCAGCGACGTTTCCCTCGGGTGGGACTCTCGCAGCTCCCCTGCTCTGTCCCTGAAGTTTGTTATGCTGCTCTTCTTCATCCTCCTTGATAAGGAAAGAGCTTCGAATCGATTCTCTAGCTGCAAGCTCCCAGAACAATCCCTTCTTGGCTTACTTCACTTTGTGACATTCCTCAGCTGTCTGCCTCCTGTGTATGGCAAGTGACCTCTTCCACTCTAGCATCTTCCTCTGCATGGTACTCCATCCAAGATCGTTAGTTCTATTGTGTCCAGGAAATCCTCTTGTTCCCTATATGCTGAAGTGTAGCTACTCTTGACTCCAGCTGCTGCACTTTTTCCTCCAAGAGTGCTACCAACTTGCACTTGGTGCATGTGAAGTTCTCGACTCTGTAGGCAAGAAGAGAAACATCCCACAAGAGTTGCAGGTTGTAGAAAGCATTGTTTTAACCTTCTGTCCTTAAATCACAGGTGGAGAAAAATTGTAATTTCCAGTAGCAAACAGTCAAAGGAACATAAAAATGCACTCCACTGGCCATTTGTTATTCCAAGAAACAGGTATATAACTCGAAAGAACCTGCACATCCTTGAATATCAAGAAAGTTTCCAAAACCAAATTTACTCATGTGATTACTTGCTCCCAAAATGTAGCTATCATGGGACAACTTCAAATATATGTGTTAAGTGAGCATTGGCAGTATATATCTAACATTCTGCTGATTGTAAAGTTTTTTCTTGAAAGACTTTGTGGCAACCAATACACCAGACATAAAATTGTTTGCTGTATAAGATGTCGAAATCTATAACCATGCTAGTTATAGATGTTTAAACTGATGGCCTTTGATTAGTCTGAATTGGGCATTCTACTCCTCTAATTTGTTTCTTGCTGTAAAATGCAAATGTTAGTCCTGATAAGAAATTTCTACTCAGGACAGGAGGCTACCATCAGAACAGAATTTGGAGAAAGATTGGTTCCCATCTGGCAAAGGAGTCAGGCAAGGATGCATCTGTCACTATACTTGTTCAATTTGTATACAGAAAAACATCATAACAACAGCAGGCTTAATGCAGAAGAAGGAGAGTGAAGATAGAAGAAGGAACATCACAATCTTAGATATGCAGATGAGACCTTATTACTAGTGGAAAACATCACAGACCTGGGACAATTACTAAAGAAAGTCAAAGGAGAAAAAAAGGAAGCCTTAATGCTGAAATAAAAACAAATAATGATCCAAGCCATTCCATTACTATGAAAAAATACTAAATTCAGACTAGACAATGAAGACACTGAAACTGTCGTTAAAAATTCTCATACCTAGGATCAAACTTAATCAGAATGGTGACTCCAACCAAGAAATGAGAAGAAGACATCAGAGCAAAAGGCAGTGAGGCTATCGTACTTGGTCACATCAGGAGAAAGTAGACTAATTCAAAAAGACATTAATGCATGGAAATGTGGGGGCAGTACAAAAAGAGTAAAACTGCACACCAGATAGCTATCCTCAATTTGGGAGGTCATGGGCTTAAATCTACAGAGTTAAGCAGAGCAGTGGAAGATAGGTGGGCTTGAGATGTCTCATCCACAGGTTGCCCTGAGTTGGGGCTGATTTAAGGGCAGCTAACAGACGACATATATATAATGTTAGGCCCAGGAAATTTCCCTTTCTCATATTTGTTATAACATTGATATTTCCTCAAGTGTAAACGTTCTGAAAGAAATTGGTGCTGTATAGGTCTCCCTCCCCCTCAAGGCTATGGGTGGGTACGAGGTAGATACTAAAATGTACTGTTGGCTAACATTTAAACATAATTTCATGGAATGTCAAAGGGTGTGAGAGGTATGCTTTCCAAGGTAAAAGAATTTAAGGCTGACATGCATTCCTACAAGAAACACATCTGATAATGTAGGATGGGATAGCCTTCAGAAAAAAAGGGTTTGTGAGGTCTATGTTACAAAGGAACTCAACACATCAATTAAAGCTTATTCGTTTATATATGTCTGTAATCTAGCTCTCACCATGGATTGTTTCCTTGGCAGATGCATTTCAGTCTCGCAACAGAGTGAAAATTTATTAAAATCACCACCAACTGAATAATCATATTCTATTTAAAAAACCATTTGAAGCATTCACAATTAGGCCCATAAACATTAATCAAAACATTTTTTTTCAAAAATCTTACAAGTAAAACAAAATTAAAATGTCCATCTGGGTTATTATTGCCTGCTGCACTGAAAGAGAAAAATGTTTAGGGATTAGGAATGCCACACCTTTACACTGTCTAGAAACAGTGTCCATATTCAGAAAGTGGAAATCTGGTAATTTGAAGAAACTGGATAAGTAGATGTGGCACCTTCAACCTAGAACACAGTGGAAAACTGGTTCTTTTTGGAATATAGGAGAAAATGTTACCATAAAGTCGGGCTGTTTCCACACAAGAGCAGAATGCCTTCCCGTCAATGGAACAATGCCTATATGTCTCAGTAGCAGACAACACTTCCAGTTTCCAGCGTTGTGTTTTCAGTAGCCCAAAAATTATTTTGTATGTAGCAGCTTAAAGTCTCATTGTATCTTGGACATTGTAAAGGGCCTTCTAAAAATAACATGTTCAATCTCCCATTTTTTTCACAAGATGCATTCGTACCTCAAGCCAGCCAAGTTTACTTGAGTAACCTGAGGCAGATAATTCAGAATGAACTCTCTCATCCCTAGCAGTAAGATAGAATAGAGAGAATAGATAGATAGATAGAATAGATAGATAGATTAGATAGACAGACAGACAAATATCTAACCATTTGCTCCCCTTTCATAATATCCCATCTTCTTTGTAAGGCTACTCTCTCATGCTAACTAATTTTAGGGCCAGTAAGCAGTTGCAAAATTCAAATGTTAGTATGAAACTTTTGCTGTTCTTTCTCTCATTAAGGCTGTTAAAAATCCTGTTACCCTAAAGATGATAAAAGAATAAGTTGGGTAATCATTGCTCCAGGTTGAAAAACATTCTATTTAATGTAACAATAGTAGTGTGTTTTCATTTGAGACTGACATTCTGTGGGTTCCATTTTAAAAACAACATAAAGTTTATGTTTTGAATAATCATTATAAAGTAAGAGGGGCCATTCATGTCAAGTGAAAAACATCCCCTAGAGTACATAAAGGACAAAATTTCTGGCCATGCTCCACCAGAGATTTAAGCCTATTGACGTCAACAGACTACAGGACACTTAACTCCCTCTTGGATTATGGCCATTAATTCTGTCCCTTCACAACTCCAGTTCAGACACAGTTGTTGTTTGTTAACACATATTTTAATATGTTTAGAGTGTTTGAATAATACAGTGTAGCATAGTCCCTGTTATGTTTTTCTAGCAAAGATCATTGGCAGAAATGTCATTTGAAAACTAAGCATAAAGGCCCCAATCCATTTCTACTTGCTGTAAACAAGTTGTTAACATGAGAGTAGTTACACGACAGTAATGTGTTTATGTATGAGCATATCTGGACAGGCAGTCTAAGCAAAATCAATACAAAGCAGAAAGACTCAGACAATGGTTATACTTGGCTCCACATTTGATTTACATGGATGTTTGTTAATCCTGTTTGTGATGCAGATGCTGCATATTCTTTTATACAGACATCTCTTTAGTTGAATCAGGGCAAAATAAAATAATATACTAGATCTGCATTTGAAAACAAGTAGCAAATTGTTTTTAAACTCCTATATGAAGTTTATTCCAGTAGGTCTGTGCACATTCCAATAGAAGTCAGTGTAGGTTCATTTGTCTTCACACAAACTTGAGTCATGTTGAGCAACTGTCTTAGTAGGAAGTTTCACTGGACCAGAGGATATTTTGCAGGCCAATCCTATAGGATACTTGCTTAGAGGGACATCCTACTGTTTTCAATGAGATTTACTCACAGGAGAGGGTAGGCAGCAGGGATGGGAATCCAATAGCATTATCTGTTACTGGACTGCAAGTTCCAGCAGCCCTAACCAGTACAGCCAATGGTGAGGAACACTAGGAACTGCACAACATCCTTTAAGTACCCTAGGCAGAGGGCAGTTATTGACTGTTTCATCTGCCACAGAAATACTGGATGTTAGTGTGTCTTCAGCAGCCGTCTCATGGAGACAATATATCACTTGGCAGCTATCACATCCTCACCCTACTTTTTAAAAAATCTATCAATTGTCCAACAAAAAGTGGAAAAAAAATCAACTTTTGTCTTTTTAGATGTCCGCAGTATCCTTAGCACTCTTCTCTAGCACCACATCTCAAATGACTTGATTTTCTTTGTTTTCATTTTAGCCAGAGATAAAAGACAGAGTCAGTTATAGACCGGACAGACATCTTCAAGGTAAATCTGTAACTTCTCAGCAGAACTCCCACTGGTATCTATGGGTACATCAGTCAGTCCATGGGTGTTTTCAGTACTTCTCCAAAACCTCTACAAAAAATATTGGAAAAATATAGCAAATCTAATTAGACAGATAAGAACTGGAGCCTTCCTAGTCCACAGACATATTGGTTCAAAATGACAGTAATTTTATAAATGATTACAACTGATTTGCTAGTGTTCTGCTTCCCCCATAACTCCTGCTTGCAAAAACCTGTCCATTGTTATAATACAGAAAGGTGTGCTTATCACACACACACACACACACTTAGGACTAAAGGAAGTGCACTGCTTAGGAGAGGTGTTGTGAAATAGGATTTTTTCCTATCATGGCCAGGTCTGCTTCAAGTGAAAGATATCTGTGCACCTCTCCTATAAGAGCCAGATTATTATCCAGCAGTCCACTCTTTAGCGTGCAGTAACCAAGTAGATAGATTGGAATCTATTGACAGATGCTGGGGTGATCTGCAATAGATACTTCAGAGTAGGTCACAGTTATGATTTTTATAATAATAAGTGAATGACTAGTAATGCCTTATAGGGTATTTTAGTCAAAATGTGGTGTTTGCTTTGTAAAGTTTGGTTTCTGTTATGCAGAGATAAAGAAGGAAATGATCAAACCTCTTCCTTAATGGTTTAGAAGCAATTCCATTATGTAAGGTTATTGAAGCAGCTGAGCCTCAACCATGCTTCCACTGAAATCAATATCAAAAACTGCTATGACTTGAGATTTTAGATGTTTTGAACATCAGAGACTTCCATTAATTTATCTAGTAGTTGCTTGTGCTAAGCACTTTTGAAAGTGAGATCACTTATTATTTTTGGGCTCCAGGACCAGTGCAAAAATTCCAGGAAATTTAGTTCAGATATCATTTTTTAAAAAAATCCTGAGCAGACAATGCTGTCAGCATCCCCTATTAATATATGTACATTTTTGAAAACCATGAAAATACTACTTGTTTGCTTTGCTTGTCATCAAAAGGTATCCTTAAAATATTTTTGAAATTCTTATGTGCTGCTGACATTTTACAATATTTTAGAAATTATTAATTCCATTCCCATTCAGTTACAAAAGTCATGATGAATTCACACAGTACAGATTAGGAGTTCACACTGTACAGTACATATGACCATGTCCACTAACCAGAACCAACCCTAAGATTAGACTGAGTCAAGCAGTCACTTCTGGCATCAGATTTTAATTTTCAGCATACAGTTCCCTTGTTGAAACAGTTTCACTGGCTGCTGGTCTGTTTCCGGGCAAAATTCAATATACTGCTTTTGACTATAAAATTGTATACAGCTCAGGTCCAGGCTATCTGAAAGCCTGTATCTCTCCATATGAGTCTGCTTGGATTTCATGACTTTTGAGGGAGGGCTTTCTCTCCATCCCATTGCCTTCCCAGG
Organism: Sceloporus undulatus; assembly: GCF_019175285.1. Taxonomy (NCBI): domain Eukaryota; kingdom Metazoa; phylum Chordata; class Lepidosauria; order Squamata; family Phrynosomatidae; genus Sceloporus; species Sceloporus undulatus. The sequence continues at coordinate 189,363,167 of NC_056525.1, read as the reverse complement.
CTCAGCTGGTGAAGTAAAGTAGAGCACTTTCTCCGTGGCTGTTCCTAGGCTTTGGAACTCCTTCTGGAGAGAGGTTCAATATGTCCCCTCTCTTATTATTTTTTTTACAGGTAAGCAAAGACCCTGTTATTTAAACAGGGCTTCAGCCTTGGCTGGTGAGAGCAAAGTAAATTGCAATTGGGTATGCTATTTTTTATTTTATTTTAATGTGTCTTTTAAGTGTTTTAATTGTTTCTGTTTTTAATGTTTTAAAAGTAGCACTTTAACTGAATGTATCATTTAATTTTTAAAAAACTTTTGTACTTATTAGTCCTTATCAGCCCATTATATTTTGATTGCCAGTGAAGTGAAGAGGTGTTTATGGAGTTTTCTGCTTCACATGCCAAAATATCTTAGTTGGCCTCAGATTCTATGCAGTCTGATTGTGGCTGGGAGGACACCATTTACTCTCCCAGCCTCCTTAGGCATCATGTCCCCTTCCCAGATGCCCAGTCTAGAGTATGACAAAGACAGAGATGGATGGAAAGGGTTTCAGACCTAGCTCTCGTGACACAGGGGCAGAATAGTGGGATGCGCTTATGGAAGAGACAAACAGGGGTACTGTCCAGCAGACACAAGACACTGTCGAGCATATTTTTAGAAAATGTGCTGCAATCAGGCAACAGCTTTGTGAAACTGCTAGAAAATACATTTCCCAGTTTCACATCTGGAAGATGGTAGCTGACAACCAACCTTTCTGGAATTTGAAGTCTACTTTCCTATTGACTCTCAGCTGGTGTGATTCCAAGACCTCTGAACCGTGCTTCATGGACTGACTGTGCTACCAATATCCCTTTGGATTCTACACCTCAATTGATTGCCTTCCCCTACTGATTCAAACTGTTTTGACTTTGAGAACTCTTAAATACTGGGCTTGAAGCTCTGGTAGGACAGCTTTACAAACATATATAACTCTTTGCCCTGGCTGACTGCTGAGACAGGCCATCAAACAGCAAAATGTCTTGATGTCCTGCCTCAGCAGTCAGCCAGGGCAAGGAGATCCATAGGGTTGTAGATGTCTTGGTCCAGCCTTGTTCCTGTTATGCTTAATGAAATTACACACATCCTGAAATAGATTTTATGAATATGTGGCAGGCAGTAATTCCTGTTTCCACATCTTTCAGTAAAACAGATACAACATGACAGTGTATCATCCTTACTTACAACAGAAAGACTAGGGAAAGTATTGGAAAATAGAGAGGGAAACAGTTCACAAAGTTAAAAAAAAAAAATCAGGTCCTACCAGACCAGCATGTCTTTTCTTGCAGTGCCATCTTTTGGCCAAAATATCTTTTTCAAAACCGAGCCTAATATTTCTGCAGTAGAATCTTAGTAAGACTTGTTTATCTAAGCATTTTATAGGGCAATGGAACACCTGTAGGACAGTGATTTCAGCTGGCTGTCATGAGGACATGTTTTCCAAACACAGCTTTAATAAATACATTTGTTCCCATAGTTTCCTTCCTGATCCACTTCCAGATTCTACAACTGGCAGGGAAATATGAATGCTATAAACCAGGAGGAAGTATTGAAGTCAAAGCAGAAAAGGAAGCTAAATGTCAAGTAAAACATGTTTTTAAAAGTAATTAAGACCTAAAACTATTTGTATTAAATGGTTTGGGGTTTGTCTCCCCCGCACCACCATTTTTTTTCATCCAGAGTTTATGAAAATAGAAATGTTCAGCTCAGAAAATAAATCTTTTAAGATATTCACATGGTGCATGAAAACACGTATTCTGAGAAAGATGGCTTAATTCTTTCCTTGTTTGGCACTTTACTGCAGCAAAACCACTTAATCATCTACTCCCCCCCCCCTCTATAAGACAAGCCAGTTTTGTGTCCAGAATTCTGGTTGGGCAAAAGGAACTACAGGAAAGGAAAATGCTGTGGGAAGGAGGAAAACTAAGAGCATACATAGTCACACTTGCCATTTCCCTTTTTCTTATCAGACCCATCCCAGCTACTTTTCAGCTGTTGTTAATTGCCATCAATTTTACCTCACCTTATAACCATTTGAGAAATTTCCAAGTCACTCTCTTATTAATGGCAGTGCTCAGATTGTCGCAACTCAAAGCCATGACTTTTTTGAGCCTATCCACATATAATGTGTTCTTACTGTTTTCCTCCTGTGCAGCTAGATCTCCCTCCTTGAACAGCTAGATTTCATCTGTGTTCAGAAGCAATGAGTGAAACTATTATTTTTTGTAAAGTAGACAAACAATGCCATGTTTTGTACAATACAGTGGTAGCTGAAGCAGAAAGTAAAAAAAAAAAAAAAGAATTGTGGTGTTTTGCTTTGTTTTTGAAGGAAGTGGAAGAAAAGTGGAAGTTGGATACTGAGATCCAAATCAGTTATATCTCAATGGTTATAGATTCCCCTGAAAACACTTGGTACCCCGCCATACATGGCATCACACTTCACATTGATACATGGAGACCTGACATAAGGAGTGTGGGCTTTTTTTCCCTTTTTCTTTTTTCTTTGCAGGCTTTCAGAATAAAAAAAATCACTTGATTCTGCACAATTTCTCAGATACGGAAACTAAACAAGGGAGCTAGAATCACAAGAAGACTTACAATGCAGAATTCTGTTAAAATGTATTGATCTTAACATTACCAGTATAAGAGAGACTTTATTTTTGACTCAGTAGCCTAAATCCCACCAGGGTAATCCCACAGAATCAATTGAACTTTTATAAGTGGTTATATACCATTTTCCCACTGATTCAGACTACGTACTTTAGTTGGGGCTAACAACTGATTTTAGGCCATATTGTTAAATATATATTCTGCTCTCAGTAACAAACATACAATACAAAGGACAGTCAGCATGGTAGTGGTTTGAGTGTTGGGCTTAAACTCTGAGAGACCAGGGTTCAAGTCTTGGCCTGGGAATGGAAACTCTCTAGTGACCTCAAATCACACACTCTCAGCCTTAGAGGAGGGCAATGGCAACCCTCTGAACAAATCTTGCCAAGAAAATCCTGTGATAGAAACAACAATAGTGTATTTGCCACCTTTATTGTATAGACATCACCTCAGGCTGATTTAAAAAAAGCAAACTACAATAAAATTACCTATTATAATAAAGGAAATTGATATTATAAACCTACTACTTTAAACTCAGGAAGCAAATGCCTGCCACATGCAGGATATTCTTGGTGTAGGCACATGTTGTTCCAATTTGATAGAACTAGGACCAGAGGAGTTCTAACAAACTGACCATGAAATAACTTTAAAATATACAAGAAGACATAAACAATGTAGCTATCCAGGTTTTGCCCAACAGAGGTAAATGATTCCAAAAAAGGGACAAATCCATGAACAATTGTAATGGGAAAATCTCCAAGGTGATGCTTTGTTATGCAAAGGAAACCCTTACATCTTTAAACAGTCAGCACTTGAGAAGAACCACATGGGATTTTTCACAGCACTATGCTTCCTCCAGCAGTTTGATCAGGCCACTGTCAGTCATAGGTCACTGCCTTTGTTCTGATTTACTAGGGCTGTTCTGTTGTTTTTACAAACAAGAACAGAACAAGTTTTAGAAATCTTCCTCTCCATCTCCTTTCTACCCACACAGTGTTTTGCTTCCCTAAGCAGCCAGTGGGATTCAAGTTGCCCATCCCAAACTAACCAGACCAGAAAGTAAACATGTTATAGCCCTTGGCAAACACTGGCACCACAGACAAGTCACTCAGGATACCGTATGAGGCTAAATCGCAATGGATACTTGTGTATCACCAAAAATGAAGAAATGTGCAACCGTTGCTTACGAAAACTAGACTAACTACAACATCCCATAAAGCGTTTACAGCCATGGCCCCTAAGTTCTGGAACAACTTACCGGAAGAGATCCATCTCATTACCACCTTAGAATCCTTTTAAAAGGCACTTAAGATGGATCTCTTCCGGCGGGCCTATACACCTGACCTTTTATAGCTGATTTTATGGAACATTCTCATTCTGACTTGATAGCACGAAAAATTGATGACGATTTGGCCTTTTTAGTGATTGGTAGCAATATTACTGTTGTTTTACTGACTGTATTTTAGATAACACTGTATTTTGTATTGTATTGTGGGGTTTTTTTCCTTTGCTGTAATCCCACCTCAATCAGCAGGGAGAGGTGGGGAATACAAATTATTTTTATGACAATTTAAATGTAGAGGTGTAGATTAAAAATAATTAATTTAAATAGAAATAGACTACGGCTCACCATACTGGTGGATAACATGACCAGATAGCCTGAATGTAGGAATGACTCACAAATGGAGTGCATAGGGCTCCCCCAAAATTTTTATCAAGATATACTCTCTCCATTCTGTCCCCAAGCTATTTAGTCTTCTGTGCCTTTTCAGGAGCCAGCTGTTGATTCGTAACTTCCAATCTGTGCCAGGTGGCACATATCAGCAGAGAAGTGAATCCTTTCCGCATTTTATTCTGAACTTTAAAAAAAAGTTATCCAGGGTAATGGACCTCTTTTGGAGTTACAGTTCTACACTTTGAATACTTCCTGATCACCAGAGATCAAAAGGCTCTGCTGTCTCCATCTATTGTTCCTTATCTTCAAATCAGTAGTTCTTTATCTTCAAACTACACATAGAGAGAAAAAATACACACACTATGCATAGATTCTCCCATATAAGCCTGGCTGTGTTTTGAAATCTTCTGAGGAGGATCTCAGCTGAGTTAGGAGACCAGTGCTAGAAGATCAGAATGCACAGGGGGGATAATAGGAAGAGATGGGTGCTGAAAAATAAGAGGGAGTTAGTCCATGAAGAGCTTTAAAAGTCAACAAAAGAAGTTTGTAATAGATTCTGATAGGAATAGGGAGCCAGTGAAGGGATAACAATAAGGGAGTGATATGATTGAAACAACAGGCAGAGAAAATGATCCTGGCCACCAAGCATTGCACAGAAATTAAAGGGCCAAGGTGGGAGAGAGGAAGACCCTACTTCTAATTCTTGTTGCTATGTGCCTTCAAGTCATTTCTGACTTATGGCAACCCTAAGGCAAACCTGTCATGGCAAGATTGCTAACCTATCCTTGGTAAGATTTGTTCAGAGGAGGTTTGCCATTGCCTTCCCCTGAGGCTGAGAGCATGCAACTTGGCCAATGGATTTCATGGCCAAACTGGAATCAAATCCTGGTTTCCAGAGTCATAGTCCAACACTCAAACCACTATGCCATGCTGGCTCACCACTTTTTATTCTATTGTTAGTTTAATTCTATTTTTAACCCTGAATCAGGCAGCTTTCCTAATTATGATCTAGAGGCTAAAATGCTGAAACACTCAAAATCAGAAAGGAGAGAAAGGAAATATGGGGCAGGAGAGACACAGCAGTGAGCACAATGGGAGAGTTTGTAGAACCAAAAGATCTGTGGCTCTCCTGGCAGCAAGACATGGCCCCAAACTGAAACAAAATCTACATTAGTAAGGTTAGTCCTACCATAAATGATGTGTCTTCTTCATGCAGGTTTTGTTTTCCATGAAATGGCAACAACTTGTTAACTCGTTGCTTAAACCTCCCTCTCCTCCTGTGTCTTCATCATTCTCTCCTAATGACTTTGCTAATTATTTCATCTCTAAGATTACCACTATTCGCTCTGAGATAGTCCCTCCTGATTCTTCTTCTGCTCTTAATCTTCTATCGCCTTCGCCTAACAAGTTTTCTGTCTTTCCTCCTGCCTCTTTGGATGAACTCTCTACACTTCTGAACTCTTCCAAACCTGCTACCTGTCCTCTTGATCCAATTCGTACTCATCTTCTAATCTCTATAGCTCCCTCCTTTCTGCCCTCGCTTCTCCATATCTTCAATCTCTCTCTCTCTACAGGCTCCTTTCCGTCGGACTTTATATGGTTCTGTGTATTTCTATTGTTATTCACTGTTGTTCACCGCCCTGATTTTCATAAGGGCGGTATACAAATAAAATTTTATTATTATTATTATTATAAACATGCTCTCATTTCCCCAATTCTGAAAAAACCTTCTCTTGACCCCTCCTCTTTGTCTAGCTATCGTCCGATTTCTCTTCTCCCCTTTCTTTCTAAGGTTTTGGAATGGGTTGTTTATTCGTGCTGTCTTAAGTTTCTTGAAACCAACTCCATCCTTGATCCCTTTCAGTCTGGTTTCCACCCAAGGCATTCCACAGAGACAGCTCTCACAAAGATCTCGAATGACCTTTTACAGGCCAAGGCTAATGGCCTTTACTCTGTTCTCATCCTTCTCGATTTGTCTGCAGCCTTCGACACTGTTGATCACTGTCTCCTAATTGACATACTCTCTGACGTTGGTTTCTCAGACTCTGTTCTCGACTGGTTTAGATCTTACTTGTCTGGCAGATCTTTTGCAGTAGTTGCAGGGGGTCAGACTTCTTCTCCTGTTCCCTTATCTGTTGGAGTTCCCCAGGGCTCTGTTCTGGGTCCCCTTCTGTTTTCTCTCTACACACTGTCCTTAGGAAAACTCATCAGCTCTTTTGGTTTTTCCTACCATCTGTATGCCGATGACACCCAGTTGTATCTTTCCGCCCCTGACCTTTCTCCAAGGCTTGAACAGCAAGTCTCGTCTTGCCTTACAGCTGTCTCACAGTGGATGCGCCATCGGCGTTTGAAGCTCAACATGTCCAAGACGGAGCTTCTTGTCTTTCCTCCTAAGCCCACCCTTCAACACTCCTTTTCTGTCTCTGTGGACAACATTTCTATTCAACCAGTCCAGCAAGCCCGCAGTCTTGGTTTTATCTTTGACCCTTCTCTGTCGTGTATCCCTCAGATCCAGACCACAGCCAAGGCTTGTAGCAGTTCTTTTTGTACAATATTGCCAAAATCCGACCATATCTCTCCGCCTCTACTGCCAAGATCCTGGTCCATGCCCTAGTGATCTCACGACTAGATTATTGTAACGTCCTCCTGGCTGGGCTTCCTCTTTCTCACCTCCGTCCTTTAATCTCTGTCCAGCATTCAGCTGCACGCATTATCACTTCCACCCACCGCTCTGACCACATCTCTCCTGTGTTGACATCCCTTCACTGGCTCCCTCTCCCTTTCCGCATTCAGTATAAGCTCCTGCTGTCGACATTCAAAGCCCTCCATGGACTGGCCCCTCCTTACTTATCAGACCTTCTTTCTCCTCACCTTCCCATCAGGGCCCTCTGTTCTGGTAGTCAAGGGTTCCTGTCCCAGCCCAGGATTTCCTCTGCCCCATCCCGGATTCGCCCCTTTTCACTTGCTGCCCCTCACTCCTGGAACCTTCTTCCTCCACAAGCAAGAGCCATCACTTCTTTAACCAGCTTCAAAACAGAGTTGAAAATCATCCTGTTCAGAGAAGCCTTCCCAGGCATTGCATAACTGTCGCTTACTATCTGATGTTCTTTTGTTGCCTGTTTATCGATCCATTTCCTGTATTGCTATGTACTGTATATGTATTATCCTACTTGTGAGTATGTATTTTCCCTGGATAATGATTAACCTTCCATTCTGAAGCCAAGCCCTCCCTCCAGTCCATCTGCCTTGGTCCAGGCCTCAGAGGTAGAGAGGAACTGCTGGACCTCTTACCCTTTCCCGTCACCACTCCCTTCTCCTTCTGTGTCATGTCTTTTTAGATTGTAAGCCCGAGGGCAGGGAACCGTCTAACTAAAAAGATTGCATGTACAGCGCTGTGTAAATTTACAGCGCTTCATAAATAAAGGTTAATAATAATAATAATAATAATAATAATAACAACAACTTTTTTTTTTGTTCTTGTATTTTTACTACTAAAGATGGGGAGAGGTGTCTGTGGAATTTTCACTTTGACCAGCCAGAACAACTTAGCTGAGCCTGGGGAGCATTGATGTGGGGTACCACTTAGAGGAGTAAAATGCCTTGGGCTGAAACTGAATTCAGTTCTGGAACTCACAATACTAGTTTCCTTCTTCCTATTGGTTTCAGTGGCAGGGAATTGGCTAAAGTAAAACAAAAGCCAAGGCAGGAAGAATGAAAATAGCAAAAATGCTTCTCCTTTATTACATTCAGCCTGCCAACATAAGCCCAGCAGGACACTGGATAATATCAGAGGTACCAGCTGCAGAACAATCAAAGATAATGATGATGATTACTACTGTGTACTATTACCCTCCTCTCCAGTGGAGCATGACTTTGGCATGGCTTCCAGAATCTTAGGACGCATGCATCATTTAAACAGCATCCCTCCAAAGTGACCCGAAGCAGCTTTATTTTGGCCTGTCTGTATAGGGCCTAAGTTTTCAAAATCAGATAACAACAAAAAGAGGATGCTTCATCAGCCCAATCCAGAGGAGATGACATGACAGGTTAGTTCAAATGAGTTAATGGCATATAGGCGGAGAAGAGCACTGATTATGAAACAGAAATCAGAAATGTATCTAATTACGAATTGTAAATGGCAGAACAGGTATAACAAGTAACTAAATAATAAACCATGTTGCAACCTCATTAAATACTTCCATGTTTCATCATCCTAGAAATTTCTTACCATCTAAAATTATGTCATGCATAATTTCATGTTCAGTTAAAGGCAATGTTTACACATTTGGTTGTCATGCTTCATCTGGATTCCACTGATTATGGTGCATCCACCTTTGCCTGCATTTTCCCTGCTTCAGATTTTTACAAGCCTTCCCTACCTCCCAAACTTCAGGACAAGGCCATGATCTTGGACATTCACAGCTACATGATTTTACTTCTGCTACATGATTTTACATCTTGGGAGAGAGATCCAAGAGCAGATTCTTCCACACTGAAACTGTAAGATCGTGTCAAGTTCATAATGCATGTTTTATGTATTTGTAAGCTGTATATGTAGCAAACAAACACAACCTACTAAACCAGATTTGGAAATAGGTTCACTTAGTATAAGCAAAAAGAATGGCAAAGATCAGGGTGGAGTCAGTCATGAAGAGTGAGTAAGAATATACCTGACAACCATGAAGGGTCTAATTAAAGGTGAACAATTGTTGGAGGTTAGGAAGCCACACTGCCCTCCATAAATTGGGCTGCCTCTACTGCCCAAAATAAAGGTTCCCTCCCCATGCAGCAGAATGCCCCCAACCACCAAGACTAATTTTGCCCTGTTTGGAAGGGGAGCAGGCCACTTTAGGTCAATTTTTATTGATCACTTCCTGGGGGGGGGATGCACATGCTCAATTTTTTTCCTAACCTCCTAGGGGGACATTTTGGGTCAACAATTTTGGGGGCTGCTTAGAGCTCCTGCATGCAGCCCATGAGCTAAATCTATCCAACCTCTAGCCTAAATTAATGGAGGATTATTTTGTCATATATGCCTCCTTGTTTAATTAGTTTTAGTGTGGAAATAGTACTTTGTACTTTCACAGTCCATATGTATATCACATCCTTGCCTTCCCCTAGTAGACAAAAATCTACTTATAGGTTGTTGTTGGTTTTTGTTTTGTTTTGTTTGTATTAATTGAAAAGATACATATTTAACTGAAGTCCTTCTAGCTATTGAACGGTCACTAAAATGTGATGCCAATGTGTCCATACTACTGAAAAATAAAACATTGTACAATTAAGAAATTGTATTTGATTTCAGAAAGTTTGGAAACCTAATTTAAAACTGTGGCTTCCTGAGTGTGATCATCCAGGGACAGGTGGGAATGCTTTAATTTTAATTTAATAGTGCTGGGATAGAAATTATACTACAGGAGACCAGTCTCTCAGGCAGTTGTTCCACAGCCATTTCAGCTGCTCTCTTAAACTATTTATTCTTCAGGAGCCAGAATTCAGAAGGAACTGATTTTAATATTGCTGCCTTTAGGGCTGCTAATCCTGGCTCCTTCCTGTTGTCTTGCATAGAAGAGCAGAAACGCTTAAATTAAACATTAGCTTTAAAAAAAGCTCTGAAAATAGTGTTAGTAGTATGTTGCTTCTCTAAGTAATGGTTTTAACAAAAACTGAACATCAGGAGAAATCTCAATTCAATCTGAAGCAATTGCTATGGTTTCCTTTATTTTATTTTAATTTTTTAAAAACAAACATACAGTTCATATTGAAATACTCCATGATTGAATTGTCTCATGAGAATTCCAACCTTTTTTCCTTGGGAAGCAGGGATAATATCACATTTCCATATTCTGGAGTTCAGATTTTACTAGGAATTTTGGAAGGTCTTTGCACCAGATGGACAATAAGGTGTGCATTTCAGTAACAAAACTAAAGTTCTGACAAAGATTCCAACCATTTATGCTTTAAAAGATAAACAAACTATTGTGATATTATCAATATTTCAACAATGTCATAGTTCCAAAAAAGAATCATATTTTGAAATCGTACCAAAACTGCTACTAAAATGTATCTCTATACTGCTGCAATGTGTTTTAAGAGAGATTCTTGGCTTGACACTAGCTAATCATATTCCATAACTGTAATGTCAGCAGCTAAGTTGTTCCAAAACATTTCTGTTACTGTGAGAGCCGGGCACAAAACCAGCCATGTATAACAAAAGCATGATTCTGGTGTGACGGTGATTCCTTCCTTCACTTATTCCCTGCTCTAACCCTTGACCTGCACAATAAGGCTTGAATTCATGAGCATGTCCTAGTGAAATAGCATCAGGTCTTCCAAACAACTACACCATTAAGTGAATTATTAAGATTTTGTGCTTATACATGTTTACCTAGAAAACTCCATTGAATTCAGTGGGTTCACTTTGAAGAGACATGCTTAGGACGGAGGTATAAACTAATTTGAGAATAAGGTTGTTGTGAAGTCGGAGACTTTCATGGCTGGCATCCATACCTTTTTGTGCGGGTTTTGGGGGGAGGCTATGTGGCCATGTTCTAAAAGAATTTATTCCTAATGTTTCACCAGCATCTGTGGCTGGCATCTTCAGAGAATGCTGGCATGGAAGAGAGTGGGGTGTGTGTGTATAATCTGATAAGGGTAACAGATTAGCTAATTATCTTTGAAAACACTTGGGTGTTTGTGAATGAAAGCAGCTAACTCTTCATTTACAAAGAAATTAGCAATAGCAATAGGAATGGTGCTCATGGTACCTAATCCACGAGCACCACTCCTCCAGAGACAGGGCAGTGTAAGCATTCCTTCCCAGCCCTGATGACTGAAGATTGGTGGCTGCATAGAATTAACTCCTTAAATTATTTTGGAAAGGAAGAGCACCTGGAAATTGAACTTGTACAAACAGATACTCCCCACAAGAGACTTCAAGGCAGCTCAGCAACTACTGCCAGAGACAATGTCGTGGAGCAAAAAGAAGAAGGAAATACCACCTCCCTAACCATGCCAGTTCAGGGCAGTAACCTGGACAAAAAACCATTTTCTAATGTGAAAAAAACATGGCAGAGAAGTCCACAACCTATTTTAATTGTCCCATTCCATTCTCAAGGCAATCCATGTACATTCATCTCTCAAACAGCTGTAAATTTTAATTCATTATAAGATGCAGAAATGGATAGTTGCTTACTCTTGTCAGATATTTGAAGACCAAACAATATTATTTTCTGTTTTTATTGTAAGGCAAAGTATTTTGCAGTAGTTAAGATTTGTTCACTTTACAAAAGACATTTCTCTGGTGGAGATGAAAACTGTAAATGATTTGTTAATTCAAGTTAAAATGTTTCCCTGGAAATGGAAAAAGAAATCCTGAAAAACACCTGAGATTTTAGGCTCTTTGGTGAAATAATGTATCCCTCTCATGTGATTTCAGTTCCTTCTAGCTAAAGTCCAACATCCTAGTTTCCCTTTTTTGGCCCACTTCCAATCAGCTGGTCCTAATAAAATGGGATATTGTGCTGTATATTGTTGCTATATGTAGCAATGAGTAATTTCAGCAATTTTCTTCCTGTGATAAATTCTTCAAAAATCATGCAGTTTTTGAATGCTATTCACAATTGTTCTGCACAAAATTTGCATATTGTTGTTTTGTGCAAAAAGCAGCATATTATGTGCAGGAAACAGCATTTTATATGTGCAAAATAATATTTCAATGAATAAATATTAATTCCTGTGAAAATGCATTTTTCTGTGCAAATCAACAATGTGAGAGTTGAATAGAAATACATATATATAGCTATATGGATCAATACAATTGCCTGTACTCTGTACTTCACTGAGGAGGTAGCTTTGAGGACTGTCAGTATGGACACCTGCACTTCACATTTTACTGCTATACCACTAGGCAGGGACTGAGAGACAGAGCTGGGGCTAGACTTTTGAGCCACCACTTTATGATTCTGCTACTTGAAGAAAGGGGGTCTGTGTGTGTCATAAGAAGAGTGATTCTGAATAAAGAACAGTGGGGTTTTTTTTTAATCTTCCAACTTTATCTCCCACATCTCTATTAGTGACATTTTTCTGTTTGGTGTAAAACATCAAAAATTGACCTATCACTCTATCTAAGCTTATGTGCCAAAATAAATTTGACAACAGCAGGCATATTTGTTTTCCCCAGATCTAAAATGGCAATGAAAAAGAGTCTGCTTCACATCACCATACTGAAAGAAAACCTACTACAGAATTCTAGCCAAACCAAAACTTCATTTACACTGATAAGCTCCCTATTTTTGTTCATTTTGCAAGTGGGCATGTGTTAATGACATCACTGCCATCTAAAGGAGGACCAACAAACCACTAGAATAAGTTCAACCTATTGATCTCTAGGTTGGAATAAAAAGTGAGGCAAGGTATAAAATATGCAGATGGTTTCATGATCCATTAAAAAAAACACCTCTCTGTTTTGAACAATATATGACACTTCATATCAGAAGAACTGAGATTCAATATCCCACCATGGATCTACCTTTCTATGGTGATGGGATTGCCTACTTCTGTTAGGAAAGATGCTATGCTATGCAGAAATAGATTAGACTTGGAGGAAGGAAGTGAGAAAATTGAAGGAAGGAACTTCAGTAATGCAGATTACACCATAATACGGGCAGAAAATAGCAAAGGCCTGGAACGATTACTGAAGAAAGTCAAGGAAGGAAGTGCAAAGGCAAGTCTACAGATGAACATTAAAAAAACAAAAATAATGACCACAGATTATTTACGTTAACTTTAAAATAGGCAATTAAAATACTGAGATTTTCAAAGAGTTCCTACACCTTGGTTCACTCATTAATCAAAATGGAAAGTGCAATCAAGAAATCAGAAGAAGACTAGGACTTAGAAGGTCAGCTATGAAGGAACTAAACTAGATTCTGAAGTGTAAATATCCCAAAGTTAGGGTTGTCCATGCCATTGTATTTCCAGTGTCTATGTCTGGTTGTGAAAGTTGGAAAGTTAAGGAAGTTGACAGGAATAAAATCAACACATTTGAAACATGGTGCTGGAGAAGATTTCTACGCATACCATGGACTGCTAAAAATCAAATAAATGGCTCCTAGAGCAAATTAAGCATGAACACTCCCCAGAAGCCAAGATGACTAAACTGACACTTTGGACATATCACGAGAACACATGGCTGACTAGAAAAGACAATAATGCTCAGTAAGGTAGAAAGGAGTAGGAAAAGAGGAAGACCACATTCCAGATGGACAGACTCAGTCAAGAAAGTCACAGCCCTGAGTCTGCAAGACCTGAGCAGGGCTATTGAGATCAGGATGTGTTGGAGGTCTCTCATTCATGAGGTCACAATAGGTTGAGGTCCACTTGAGGCAATAAACAACAAAAAGAAGATTCAATATATTTAATGCTACGTACACAGTTTTTTTTTCCTAAAAAGAGTTCAGTTGGTGACCTCTGGGTCATTATAAAATCCTGGCCATCTTGAAATTTAATTTCATCTTGAACAAAGGAACTCTGCCTGTTTTATGTTTGAACCTGTCAGTTAAATTTACTTTTACTGGATTTACCCTGTTGTGTCCTTGACACACAGTCCTTTTTTCTGTTGTTTTTTAAAACTTGTATTCATAAGAATTCTTTGTTTAGCTAAGTATCTGCCTACTTCATTCTTAACAAAATTCTCCAGGACTAAAGCTAAACATTATATTCATTTAGAAACAGGAATGGAATTTTATGTTTCTACTTCTCAGATTTCTGACTTAGGGTAGTCTTTGGGGAAAGCTAGTATTCTGATTGTTCTTATATGTTTGGAAATATTTCTTTCTTCATGACATTTAAATTGTCTTAACAAGTTCCTGTTGGAGTTGCATAAAGAAAAATAAAAAAGAGAGAAGAAAAAGAGAAACGGGAGTCAAGGAAAAAGAATATGAAGATATCCAAGATGACTTTCTTTACAAAAAAAATGAAGGAAAAACTTACAAAAGATTGTTCTAAACTCTCAGGCCTCTCTAGAAGGCATATAGAAAAGGTTGATAAATGCACTATACTAGCTAGGTCAAAAAAAGGATTCCATGAGGGAGTAGATTTGTTAGGTTAATTTTTTTTTTACCCTGGCTTTTCTTCTGTTTGTTGCAAAAAAAAAAAATGTACATGGAAAATCACTGACACTTCAATAAATTATTTACAGCTATTCAGCTGACCATAATGCAGAATGCAGCAAAGGTCTCATTCTGTCTAGAGTTTATGACAAAACATTATTCTGGGGGAGAAAAATGGTCCATTCTAGTACATGCAGATTAAGCAAAGAGACTGACAAGCTCACATTTATTTTGATCCAAAGTTGTTATACTTCAACAGCAAAAAGCATATATTATGGTGCCTTCATTTGTTTTGCATATTTCTGTGAATAATTATACATGTTTGAAAATGTAATATGACTTATGGTGAGATTCCAGAGATGCAGCATCCCAAATATGACTTTCTAGGTAATGAGAGAGAGAGAGAAACTTTAGTTAAAGGCCAAAAAGACAAACAAATGGGTCCTAGAGTAGATCAAGTCAGAAATATCCCTGGGAGCCAAGATGACAAAACGTAGGCTTTAGACACATCATGAGAAGTCATGAATCATTGGAAAAAACAATAATGCTAAGAAAGGTGGAGGGAAGTGGAAAGAGAGGAAGGGTGCATGCTTGATGGATGGACTCTACTAAAGAAATCACAAGTATGAGTTTACAGGAACTAAGCAGAGCAGTGGGAGACAGGGAGTCTTGGAGATGTCTCATCAACAGGTCGCCATGGGTCGAGATTGGCTTGAGGGTAGTTAACAACAACAACAAATGTTAAAGGCATACTTAAGCATCTGACTATGCTAGAATTTCAGGCAAACCTTTGTAGTATTGACAACAAATGAAATCTTCTATATCTTTCTGTCTCTCACAGAAATATTGCATGGCTAATCCAGTCATACAACACTTAAAGTTCTTTTTAATGTGCCTGGAATATTTCACACAGTGAACAATCATGAGTAAGAGTGGAACAATTTAGCCTTGACTCTAGTGGTCATTCTAAGATTGAAAACATTCTCCTCCATTAAAAACTTTGAGAAAAATTATCTAAAGACCATCTATCTTTAAAGAATTCTCTAAAGACCATTTGTGCTTTGGCATTTCTGTTGTTCAGCTTTGGGCCAGAACAGACAGAAGCCTGCCCACCAGCCAGAAAAAAGATAGACTCACAATTCTGTCCATTTCAGCTTGTTCCCAATCATTCATGTTTTGTAACAGCTTCCCTTGAAGAGTGTTTGAAAGCTTGAGCTGGTCTAAATGACTGTAGCCAGACTGTTAACTAGGGCTTGCTACAGGGAGCACACAACTCCATTACTGCAATAGCAAAGAATAGAAAGGAGCCCTGGTGGCACAGTGGTTGAATGACAGCACTGCAGCCAAAATATTGTGTGTTTGACAGTTGACTCAGCCTTCCATCCTTTTGTAAGTCGGTAAAATGAGTACCCAGCTTGTTGGAAGCAATTGACTAACACATTGTAACTGCTTAGAGAGTGTTCAACACTATAAAGCAGTATAGAAATGTAACTGCTATTGCTAGTAGCTGCACTTGTTGCTGGTCTGCTTGTGCAATTTGCAGTGCTGGCTATGACCTACAAATCCCTAGATGGCTCAGATTGCATAGGATTGATTTGAATGACCATCTCTCCCTATATGAGCCTGGCCATGTCTTGAGACTTTTTTAACAGGCTCACCACCAGTTTTTCCACTACTCTCCCAGGTACATCTGGTGGAAACATGACATCTTTTCAGTGGCTGTTTCCTGATTCTGTAACTCCCTTAGTAGAGAGTTAGTCTGGCACCCTCTTTGCTATCCTTTTGTAAACAGATGGATATCTTTTTCCCCCAACAGACATTTCAGGCCTGACTTCTTTGGGGGAGAAGGCCTTTCATGCATTGTTTGTTCTTCTTTTTAATTGGTATGCTTTTTGCTGCTTTTAATTTTATTAAAATTACATTTTAAAAGTTTTATATTATGTAATTTTTTAAGTGTATCTATTTTAACTTTATCTTTAGATGTCATGAGTCCCTGATTGGGAAAAGGGCAGGATATAAATATAAATAGATAAATAATACCTTTATTTGCCTTCTAAGAAGACTTTTAGTGTTCTTTTCAGATACAAATGAGTAATAATGTTTATCACTTTACCCATTCTTGCCTTAAACATACCAAGTGCTTGGAAGCTTTAGAAAAGCCGGCTTATCTCCAGGGTTTCCCTTTTTGCAGGGAGAACCCACTGACTGCACCACTGGCTCCCACAATGGTCTGAATATTGATGGGCAGTTCACACTGCCCCCTTCTTCTGCAAGGTCAGACTGGCCAAAACAGGGCTTTTATGGGTACAAACTGTACCACACCATTATTATTTTCTCTTTCCCACCTTAAACAAACCCACACGCATGCAAGCATGCACATACATGCTGCCAGTGGCCACAAATTGTCTCCCTCATCCCATTCAGTTGCCAGCCCATTCGACATCCCATGCAACCACCACTCAGTTGTACAGAGATCAACCACCCATATGCTGTACGGGTGTACCGAGTCACACATTGGCACAGCACAATTATTGAGGCCCCCCATACATGCCTCCTCCCCCCCCCCACTTTCCCCATGATCCACTGTTGGGCCAACCACTTTGTTATTGGTCTTATTGAATCTATGGTATTGTTGGTGACCTGCTGTGTTTGTCATCATTTTGCTACATGGGGTGTGCATTGGGTTGATGGTGCAACTGACCACTTGTGCACATGTGAGATTGCTTCACAGGCAGGTGACAAAAAAACCCATTAGCTCAGCAGTCCCTTCCACCATCTCTGCACCAGCGTGTTGTCTGCATGCTGGTATGATAGTTCACACTTTCTGGTTATTTTGCTCTGGTGTTTAGCCAATGAGGTGTCATTCCAGTTTCCTCCTGTTTTAGCCACATGTATCATTTGAACAGGTAGAGTTCAAAATGGGGGGAAACTGCTTCTTTTCACTCGTGCAGACAACCACTATAAAACAGAAACAAGGTTCCTACATCACTTAAAGTAGTGCAGGACCCTGTTGGTTGTTGGCCACATCAGACTAGACGTAGCGTGATGAAATGTTCTAGTCACAGAAGAAAGTACAGTCTGCCCTTTCCATATGTGGGGGATCTGGACACACACACCCCTGCATAAGGTAAATTTCTGGTATGCTTGAGTCCCATTGATTTGAGTGGTGGCCCACTCCCATCATCGCTCGCTGTCCATGTAAGCTTAAAGCCTCATACGGCAAGGGCGCCTATACAGAGGGCAGACTGTATCTCTGGCTGAGCATAGCTTTTGCGAAGATGAAAGCTGGGCTTAATTTGTTTTGACAGCAAGCATGTAAGCCACTATGTACATTCAAAATAAGACCAGAATCTTATAAAGGTTGCAAAGCACTTTTCAGACTAAAGGTAGGTTTCTTTCTGGAGTAAAGTGAATGAAAATATGGCATATAAAGTCCCACAAATAAAATATGCAAAAAAATTACTATTAACGTTTTATGCAAACTGAGCATCCTATGTTTTAGAGTGTGAGTGAAAACTCGGAGTGTGTTAATTTTATTTCTTTTTCAGCAACAAGCTTCTGTGTATCACCAAACTATAATGAATACAAGAAAAGTATGAATTGTACACTCTAGTATTGTAGTGATGTCAATTAATTTTTTTTCTAATTCTGAACATGGCATAGTTAAGGCATGCAGTAAATTAAAAGTAATCTAAGATGCATATAATTATAATACATTGCCACTACTGTTTTTTTTAATTAAATTTAAATTTAAATTAAAAAAATTAAAACCTTTTTTCCCTAAAAGGAGTTTTTCAGCTGGGACATATTCTGTGAAATTAATACTTCTCCAAGATATGTATGGCTAACAGTAAAAGATAATCATGTGTGTTTAAAAACAAAATAAAAGTTTCTACAGTAGTGTTCCATGATTTATTTCAGGCAATTAATATCCACATGGCATTAAAATAGTAATAGCTTTATAAACCAATATATCTGACTGTTAAAAAGCACAGCATTTACCTCACACTGAGTATTTATGACATTTTGAATTTTAAACAGGCTGCAGTGTACATGAACATATATTATAAAAGTGAAATGTCTGAGGGATATTATATGCTTCTATTAAATGTGCATCATTCTACAGAAATTCAAGTTGAAGCATTTCATAACAGAAAAGAGCCAGCCTGAAATGGAGTAGCCCATGGGATACTGTATTTTACATGATAATTTGTAAATCAGAAGGCAAATTATGTGTGTTTCTCTGTGCACTAAGCCTTCAGGCTTGTCTTTGGGTTAACCAAGCATCTGTGGCCAGGTTCACATGTGAATACCCCTGTGATGAAAGAAACATCAGAGAATAAATGAAACACCATGGTTAAGAGTTCCAGGCTTAGCTCAAATGAAGTTTTTCTCAATGTAGCCAGATTACACATTTTTCTGATCAGAAATCAAGGGATTGTGAACAGAAGGCTATCTATGTCACATGGTTCCCTTAAATATCTTCCAACATTTTCCAGATGAAAATAGGGACAGGTATGAATTTGTAAAGGTGTCTGAGAGGCAGGAATGAACTAGTAAAAATAAATTAAGTTATCAGTTAAGTTGGAAATGTTTTAATAAAAAGGGCATCCTAATTACATTTATTTTTTTAACTGAAGGGATTGACATAAAATATATTCGAACGGGATTGGAGAAGGACTGATATTTCAGCATCATATAATACAAAACTTATTGACAGTTTATCCCTCTCCTTCATTTACTTAATTTATAGCTAACTTTGCATATGAAATTACAAATTAATTAAAGGAGAAGCAGTGCTAAACAGCCACACGTTTTATACTTCCCAGATGTGTATTTACCAAAAGCCCTCTCTCTTGAATTTTTGGAAACTATTTCTTATTTTTTGTTAGTCCCCCAAGGTAGGGAGATTACAGTGTATAGGCCAGAAAATCCAAACTGTTTATTTTAGTCCATAATTAGAGTATGGCAGTTCACTTAATTCCAATGTTAAACGATATTAAACCAGCAAGCAATAACGGCAGCTTGGAAAGGGTGTAGTCTTCTTTGTATCCAGATATTCCTTCTGTGATCTGTGCAGAGGCTCCTTGTTGTCTAGATCCTATATAATATTATGCAAATACAGTTCTGTGTTCCCACCTCCTCAGAAGTTAGCTTCCAAGTTCCAGAGCTCACTGTCATGGTCATTTAATGGCTGGGAGACATGAGGAGGCATCTGGGCAATGTTTGGCTGAAGTCCTGCAACTGGCAAAGCTGACATTACCTTCCTGGATATCCAGCAATTACATTTTGTACTCACTGGAAATCCAAGAGGAGAACATCAGTTGTCTATTCCCAGCTGCAGAGGAGGTCCAGAGGAGAGCGACCCAAATGGTGAAGGGTCTGGAAGCCATGCACTATGAGCAGAGACTTAAGGAGCTGGGTATGTTTAGCTTGGAGAAGAGACGGTTAAGAAGTGATACAATAGCCCTGTTTAAGTATTTGAAGGGATATATATTGAGGATGGAGCAAGCTTGTTTTCTGCTGCTCTGGAGAATAAGACCCAGAAAAATGGATGCAAGCTATAGTAAAAGAGGTTTCACCTAAATATTAGGAGGAACTTCCTGACAGTAAGAGCTGTTCAACAATGGAGCACACTCCCTTGGAGTGTGGTGGAGTCTCCTTCTTTGGATATTTTTAAACAGAGGCTGGATGGCCATCTGTCGGGGATACTTTGATTGTGAGTTCCTGCATGGCAGGGGGCTGGACTGGATTGCCCTTGAGGTCTCTTCCAGCTCTATGATTCTATTATTCTATGTAGTTCCACAGCCAGATTATGACCAAATGCTTCATGCACTTCCCTGGCCATGACGATGTGCTCAGGAGCTTGGAAACTATCTTCCACAGGGACTGAGAGAGTATACTGAATACCTCCTCCTGCAATGTCCAGAAACTGCTTGCATGCCCAAGCCAGATTCTAGCTCATTATGTCCCATGAATGTGAATTTTGAAGCTCTTAACCTTGGGAATTTAGCTGGAATCCACATGGGAATCAGCAGACAAAACAAAATTTGGGGGGAAGATTAAAGAAGAAAAGATTATAAAGGCAAGAGAAAGAAAGGCAAGAGACACATTTAACTTAAAATAAAATGGAAATGTAATATAAACTTGATAGTTATTTTTTTCATTTCCAAAATAAAAGGAATAGAATTAAGTTTTCTAGCTTATTCATGATTAACACAACTCTTTTCTGATAACTTTCCTATCTCTAATTTGTCTAACAGAGTACAGTACTATCTACTCTTCATTGGCAACAATATTCTGAGGTTA
Organism: Sceloporus undulatus; assembly: GCF_019175285.1. NCBI lineage: Eukaryota > Metazoa > Chordata > Lepidosauria > Squamata > Phrynosomatidae > Sceloporus > Sceloporus undulatus. The sequence goes on along the minus strand of NC_056525.1, from coordinate 189,342,443 downwards.
CAGGCAGGGGTTTTTCTTTCCTCTAAGGTCCCCTGCAACTGCACACTGAACCTTCTGCAGGTGAGGTATGTGCTCTATCACATACTTAATTGTATAGATCCCATGTGAGGAACCAGAACTTGAGCTCACAAAAAAAGAGAAATAGCTTTTATGTGATTGCATATGAAATATCTTAGCTAACTTATTTGCCTACTTTCAATCTGTGGTGACTGTTCATTTCAGGCCCCTGCAGGGAAAAGCAGAAAAGCTAAAACAAATAAACAAACACACAAACAAACAAAATCCAGTGACTACCATGAATGGATTTGCAGTTCATCTAATAAGGATACTGAAAATAACAACAGCTGGAGCAGGAGGTTCTTAGTTTAGTCAGAATCAGAATAGATCCAAGGTTGAGTTCCATAATGGGAACTCGCTGTTTGTTTTGGAGTGGTATATTCTCCCAGCAACCCAGCACCATTAACCTACAGGTTAGGGGGTGTTAATATCACTACGTATGCAAGGCAGCAATGTCTTTGCTGCTCCGGAGAGAGGTTAAACTGGAAAGCTGTTGCCTGGGAGGGAAAAGAGAGAAAGAGTGAGAAAGATTGTGTATATGTTTCTCAAAAGAAATTGGCTTTTGAGAAACACACACACATGTCCTGGCAACAGCTTTCCAGTTTAACCTCCCTGTTTTTGGTTTAACATCAAAATCCGCTAAAGAGACAAAACTCAGGTTACTCAGAAAATTCCACCTCTCCTCTCACCTCCATTTTCTATCCAATTTCCTTTGACAAAAACCCTTTCTAGAGACCTTTAAAAATAAAAGAATTAAGGCAATTTGAAATTTTGATATCAGCTCCATCTAGCATTTTCCCCCCTTTCCCTCAAAGTTTTCTTTGATTTATGCTGATTTTATAACAGATTTTAATGTTTCATTTATTGCCTTGTATAACTGGCAGAGAGGAAGAGAGAAGAAAAGATGGGGGAAGCCTTACAAATGTTGTATTCTTAGTATTCTTCACAAGAATAAACATGCCTCTAGCAGTAGTATGTTTTCAGCCTGAACTATCTTCCATCTCATTACAGACCTTGGGAGGACATGCTACAGAAGGCTGTGAGAAGAGGATCTAGCTACCATAAAAACAGCTGGCTTTTATTTTATGTGGGAGGCAGAGGTCTTGCCACTGGACTTGTGGGCATAATCAGATCAGGAGGTATGCACTGATCATCTTCTATCCCCACCACCCATGTTGTATTTTACAAAGACAAGGAAGATGGGATGAAGAGGGCTGTGGGAAAGAGTGGAGACTTATTCTCTACAAACTGCCGTATGTGAATATTGTTAAGGAAAAAGCAACATGGGATATACAGTGAAAGAAATAAAACTTATATGTGAGAGTCAGGATGACTCAGCAGAAGCAATTAGAAGCCACACAGGTGAAAAAGGTAATGCAATTAGCAAGTCCTAAATGCCAAGGACAGAAATGCAAAGTGGATAATTGGACACACCTGAGAATTGTTAAGTGGACAAGGTGAAATGATGAAATCATTAATTATGGGATGAACCAAGAGAACCAATGAGAATGGTTGTACACGCCCACTGGGTGGAAACTGACAAGAGTGGGTGGTATTTTCCAATGACTATAATAATGACTATGAATCCCAATGTATTTTGTGGGTAGTAGTAGTGGAGGAGTATTGGATAGTTTTGGAGCTGTATATAGTAGAATAAAGTAGATCTTTTATATAAGACTACTGAGTTGTCTGGTGTCTTGGGTGAAGATACAAGAGCCAGCTGGATCCTGAAGAAGTGGGAAGACTTCTGTGGAAGCAAGAGTGAGAAGGCTTGGAGAGTTTGTCAGGGTCTTCAGCCTATTCTCTGTAACTCTGCTGCTTTAGAGCAAAGCTTTAACCACTGGCCAAAACTGGTCAGCGCCGGTGCGTAACAAGGTGGTGAGTTCCATCATCCCTGACAAATATTTCTTCTTACACATATTCGAAATGGAAAACTATTTATGTCATTGGATACTCCCTGTGTCTCTTCTTTCCTAATTTGTGACTTCAGAATGGATTCTGAAGACAAAGCATCAACATACTTAACTTTTCATCATTTTATTGAAAAGTGCCACTAAGGTTTCACAGTAAACTCAACAGATTTATAAAGGCATTGCTGTCCAAGAAGCTAAAGGCATTTGAAATAGCTTATGAAATTCTATAGGTGATGATTTTCATTCATCTATTAACCATTAGCTAACAGCACAACACAAATGTAATGTGTAAAGTAGCTATGGCTTTCTGACCATTTGCAGAAGATTGTTGACCTGTTTTGGAGCCAAATACAGTCTGAGGATCTTATCCCATGGCTCACTAAATCGATTTATCTCTATCCATCTTAAAGCTTAATTTGGGCAACATCTTGATGTTATCAGAAGGTTTTTGCCCCTGAATTTGCCACCCAATACATCCCAGGTGCATCCCCACTTCCAGGAGCCGCCATTTTTTTAACTAGGAAAACTCCCGGATCCAAAAGGAGCCATGAGGAGCACTCCTGAAAGTGGGGATGCTTTCAGGCAGCAAATTTGGTGGCAAAATCCTTCTGATAACATCAGGGTGCCACCCAAATTAAGCTTTAAACTGAATAAACTGATTTAGTAAGCCATGGGATAAGCTCCTATGTTAATAGCACGTGCAAGTTTGGACAAAGGCCAGCCCTGTGTGAGAGGCATCGGACCTTTGTGGTAGGAAACAGTGCAGCAGGTGATGGATTTATGCAATTTGGTGATCTCACACCATCTATTCCCGCCACCTCAAGATCTTTAGATTGGAGAGGTTCTTGACCCTGAGTGGAAACTAGAATTTGCCTCTACCCATTCTCCATCACCCCACTATGCATTTTCTTTCCAAATTGTCCCAAGTCAGGCTGCATTGCCTTAGACTGAAGCAGAGAGCCAATCTGATTCAGATCTGAATTGGCCTGAACTGATTCACTTTGGACCTGAACCAAATTGAACCAATTTGCTCTAGAATTCAGGGTTTCTCTTAAGCAATTGCACAGCCCTGCTGTAAAGAGATCTAATGGAATAGAGCTTTCTTACAGTAGAGAAGCTAATTCTGTAGATGTTTATTGGAGCTGACTTAGTACATTACATCTAAAGAGCCTGAAGGCATGAGTGAGTAATTTCAAATAGCAATAGCTGAACAAGTATGATAATGTATTAATATTACTCCAGCTAAGCTGAAAAGAATGTGAACATGTCTGCTCTGAGAAACTGATGGTTTGTGCACTTCTCACCAGTTTAATATCTTGGACACATCTTGAAAATTCTGTTTACATTCTATAGGGTACCTCAAAGGGCCATATTTTTTGGTATAATGGTGAAATTCTTGCAGGTCTAATCTGTGGATCACATCTGCTATTCTGTACATAAAATGGGAATGGATCCTCTTGAATTCACTGAGGTCTACTTCTTAATATTTCAGTAAGTAAAGTGCAGGGATCTAATTTGTTGCTAATTTGCTTCTTGAAGGAAGCAATAAGTATTTTATCCATCCCCCCCACTAAGAGAACATTTTTGAAAACGTACATTTTTGAAGAGTTATAGCACTGTATATGCATCAGTGAAAAAGCACTTTTGTGCTATAACTATGTCACTCTAAGGGGAAAAAATATTTTAAAAGATCCAGACAGGAGAAACTTGGTTCTCAAGGAATGCAAATACCTCAGCAAATCACATCACAGGTTTTATTGTACTTGCTGTTGTTGTTGTTGTTAATTAAGTTGAAAAAGCCCTAGTCCTAGATCAACAGGTCCATAAAATTGCTACAAAGACCCTCCATCCAAATAAAGGTATGAGTGGACATGGAGGTGACAACACTGGTAAAGGGCCATGAAAACTCAAGAAGCTATACCTTGAGAACTCATGTTTATTTAGAGTAATCACTTAGAACCCTCAGCCTCAATCTATTCTGAACTATACACTTAATTGACAGACCCACATACAGTCTGCCTGACCAAGGGGAGACAAATGGCTCCAATAGTGGCTTGACTCTTTTAGGGACAGTGTTCAGCACTTGAGACAGCTCCTTTAAAGTTCACACAAAGGCCCTGAGCAGATGGGCCAGGAATGCACAGGCTCGGTCTGTGCTTTCTGGCCCAGGTACTAACCCATGTCTTCCTGGGCCAGTGCAAGAATGGGCAGGTGTTTACATACCCATCCTCACTCCAGCCCTGGGACCCACTACTGGTGCATGCTCCTTACCTTTCCCCTGTGTCTCTGCTACTCGACAGATCCTCCTCATCACATCTTACCCTAAAACGGGGTGCCTGGCCATGTGTCAGATGTGGCAAAGGTGGTCTGCTGTCTAGCAGAGATGAAGGGGGGAGGTAAGGAGAGAGTGCCACAAAGCTTTCAGGAAACTCCATGCCATACTGAAGGTCAAATTGACCCATGGAAAGGGTTGTTTAACCCAGATTGGGCTAGATCCACTGGATCCATGTCCAGTCTGCCAGGATCTAGCCTAGTCCTAGTACTGCAGTTTGGGGCTGCATCATCCAAACAGGATGACATGAGGCCAGGAGGAATACAAAGTTTTTGACTAAGAGCAAATTCATTTAGATTCATTGCCACACTGACATCAGACACCTTCCTCACCTGGTCTCATTCTTGGGTTTATTTTTTTTAATAGATCTTCCTACCTCCACTTGCATTTTCTGTGGAATCAGATGCCATCAGTTTTCTGCATAGTCACAAGTTTTTACACTGCAATTTGTGTATATGTGTGCCCAAGTACTTTAACTCTTATTAATTTACAAATATTATACTTCTGGCTATGGAAGCACTCACTCAAGTATATAGAAAGCACCCCCTTAATTTGCAGTGGCCTTTTCCATTTTCAGTTTGATTGACATTTTCGTATATGAATTTGTTAACCACTGGTAATAATTACATGTGAATCACTGTGAGACTATTCCTGCTAAAAGATGCTATCTGGATACTGAAAATAAATATAAAATACCAAAAGAAATATCACAATGATCTATTTTCAACAATGAAAGCCAGAGTAGTTTAGAATAATGTGTGTGGGGCTATTTTAATGTTGTTGTTTTTTTTCTTCCTTTGGACAAAAAAAGAAGAAAATTACAAGTCTCCAGCCCTTCTGAATAACGCTGTCATTGTGGAGAAATTAAGATGAAACTATGTAATTAAAGCCTTGTAGTGACCTTCTCGTCTGTTAAAGTATGCCCAAAGGAAAATAAGAATGTAAAAACAATAATAACCCAGCCTGGAGAGAGAAATAAAGTGTCTGTGAAAGAGGATAGAAAGAATTTTCCAGGATTCTGTTAGTCCCTTTTTGGTATTTCCTCAAAGCAGTTCTATAGCACTGTAGTATTATTCTACCTGAAGCCAGCCTTTGATGAGAAGCTGTCAGCACTATTAATCATTCTGCATGCTTCATTTCTGAATACCAGCAGGTTCATGGTCAGAACAATGTGGTTTTGGTGCTTCTATAACCCACCACTCCCTGTCTGAGCCTAATCTAAACTTCAAATGGGAAAGGCAAGGAGGGAGCAAAGTGGGCTTGTTGAATGTACATAGCATTGGCTGGAAGCCTCAGTTGTTGTTGCTGCAGATCTGGAGTCTGTGATGTCAGGGAATTTGTGCATGCTAGTGGTATCATGGAGGTTGTGTCATACTGCCTGTGGTCATTCTGCTTGCCTGTGTGGGGTTGGAGGCATGGGGATCCAGCTCAGTGCCCAAAATTGGTTCCCCAACTAGGGTTGTCAAGTCTTGAGGGCCAGCATGTCTCAAGGACCCTGCTTCTTCAGGGTTCCAGGCAAGGGAAATAAATCTTGGGGTGAGCAGCAACAGAGAAGTAGCCTGCTCGCCCATTTCCATGTGGTGCCAAGGGTCACGGGCTCAACAAGGTAAGGAGTGGACCATCAGCACTGAAACTTGTCCATATTCTTGTTGTTCAAATCTTGGTAGCAGCAGTGCTAGGCTTGGGAAAAAAACCTGTCTGAGGCCTAGTGGGGGACTTTCCACAAGCCCTTAGAAAAAACTCCTCACATGTCCCGTGTGCTGGAAGTAAGGTGTGAGTCCTTAGTGGGAGTGGTGGCAAATCCTGCAACTCTTGAACATATTTTGCTTTTAAAAAAGGCTTTAATTGTTGTTCCTCCCACAATTTTGGGTTGCCATATTATCTGGTTAGGTGGTTTTGAACCAAATTACTCAGATTGCCCCTATGCCCTTTTCCAGTGTCATCTCAGCCAAAAGCTGTTGCAACCCATATGCCAATACAGTTATTATTCTTCATTTTTGGTTTTGATTTTTAAAGATTTGACTATTCATGGATTTGGTTAATTTGGTCTTTCTAGGAATCTCTAGGTCCTTCAGCACAGCGCTTTGGTCAAGATATGCCAGAAGTCATGTTGGAGGTCCTAGAAATTCCAAGAGAGAACAATTATCTAGGCATTTGTAGATCCTCCAGTGCAATTCTGTGGTCAGCCTCCAGCAGATGTTGACTATAGAGTTGTATTGGAAGACCTAGAGATTTCTTCAGAAGTGCTCTCTCAGGTAAAAAAGAAATAGTGATTTTTACTATTATTATTTGTGGTTTTTCCACTTTCATGGGGGTTCTAGGCCCCTAACCCTATTGAATGTGGAGGGTCCACTGTATTTGCTGCCTCACTTCTGTGACATCACAAAGACCCAAATCTGTGACATCACAAGGACCCCCCATAACAATAAGCAAAGCTACTCCTTTTGCTGTTTTGCCAACTCCCACCATTGTGACATCACATGGACCTTCCTCCTTGTCTCAGGTTTTGGCTTTGAAATCTCAGGGCAGGTGCTATTGACTGGGCCATTCTACACTCCAGATATTTTGGGCTTCTATCTGTGATCCCTACTCAGTAAAGCTAATGGTGAGGGATTGTACAGTTTACTTTTAAAAAGAAATGTAAAATAATTAAAACTAATTAGAAATGTTTGGACATTGGAAACATAATTATAACTAATTATTTTATAAATTAATTTTCCCAACTTGGAAAGCCAGGCATTTTTGTGTCCATAGAGCATGTAGTAAAAGAGCCATATAATATATTGAGAATTCTAAATATTTAATTTCCAAGGGAGCAGTAGGTGCAGCATTTTTATTGCTGCTTTCTATCTTTGTGGTAGCTCACGGAATGCTTCCCAGGGGATCCACAGCAGGATGTCCTGTATTGTTAAAAGTGGTACATCTTTACCCCCACTCTCTCAGCTGAATCACTGGAACATATTTGCATGGAGGCATGCTAGACTGAGGGAGCCTGAATATATGAGGCCAGATTCACGGTACTTATGTGCTTAATGTTACTGTCATAAAGAGTTTAGTCAGCATTAAAGAGGAGAAATAACCACTTGCAGAATTAGGAGCTAAGAGAAAACACAGGAAAGGACTCAGATAACATAGTGATGAATGCTGCACATGAAGGTAAATCAATAGATACTGCATAAGGAATAGATCTGTTGTCTTCAATATAACTGTAGCTAGGATAAAATCTTCAAAACTGCCCCACTAGAGGTTTTGAAATGGAGGGAAATGGCCTGTCAATAGGTTATTGGAACATTGTGCAAGTGTAAAAATTCTTATCCTAGTACTGTATAAAAGAGTGGGAGCAAAGCATGTCCTATTCCATACACAGGCCGCAGTCCTAAAGCACTGAGTCTGCTGGATTAGGCTTCTCAGAGTTGAAGTCTAAAATGCTTGGAGTGCCAAAGGCTGACTATCACTATTTCAAGACCAAGGCACAGAAAAGTTACCTCTTGGACTAAAATGCTAAGCATCTTTGTACTTGCTGGAGGATTCTGGGAACTATAATCCAAAAAAGTTTTTTTTTCCTGAGCTCTGGTTCAGACTGTCTCCAATATTTCACTGTGATACTCATTGTAGTTTAAGTCTCACCAAAAATGCTATACTTTAAAATACACTAATTTTTTGTTCAACAAAAGAAGCTTTCTTAAAGGTTTTTAGTTTTTTTAAAAGACTGGAACTTTGCAAAGCCTATAAATGTCTTTATCTTAATGATGTGAAAATCTAATAGGTCTATTATCTATTATCTAGGGAATATTTTGTTTACCTGGCAGAAATTAAGCAATTTTTTTCAACAACTAGCTTGTTTCTGCTTTACAGTAAGCCTGTACAACATAACAGCATCACAGACAGAGCCATTAAAATGTTCAGAGTTCTTAGAAGCCAAAGAAGAGCTCTTAATAAGCACAATATGCAATATTGATACAGCTTTATGGACAATTCCTGTCTAGACATAGGAACTAGAAAGTGAAAGGGCATTACTAAAAGTATTGCATCTATTCAGGAAGAAGAAAGCTGGTACAAAAGAGCATCAACAACAACTAGATGCTGTCATGGCTATTTTCAAATAAAGAAAATGACTTGTTCATTTTTGGCATAGTATTGGATGTGCATGCTTTCCATTGTTTAAAATCTATTGCAAATAATTTAAAATGTCACCATACAAATGAAGTGACAGTAACAGCCATTTAAAAATCTTTGTAAAGATTAATCATGGGCTAAAGAAGGTAGAAGCCGGATAAACAGTGTCTTAATGATGCATTATTATTATTATTATTATTATTATTATTATTATTGTTATTGTTATTATTATTATTATTATTATTAAACTTTATATAGCACTGTACATTTACACAGCACTGTACATAAAATCTTTTTAATAAGACGGTTCCCTGCCCTCAGGCTTACATTCTAAAAAGACATGACACAAAAGGAGAAGGGAATGGTGGTGAGGAAGGGGATCTGGTCCAGCAGTCTTCTCTCCCTCTGAGGCCTGGACCAAGGCAGGTGGACTGGAGGGAGGGCTCTTCTTCTTAGTCCAGACCAGTCCCGATGGAGCTGGGCCTGCATCTCTCCCTCCATGGCAGGATGGCACCAGATGGACTGGAGGAAGGGCTCAGGTTCTTAGTTCAGGCCAGGTCAGCATGACTGCACCTAACTGAGATGAACTCTCTCAGGTGCAAGAACATAGACAGCTCTATTGGATCAAATCAAAGACCTTCTTGGTCCATCATCCTGCTTCCCACAGTAGCTGGGAAGAAGGTCTCCAGGGAATGGAATTTCATAGTACATTGCTTCTCTGAAAACAACAGTTTTGTATCATTACTGAATTGTCATGATATCATTTATCACTTTACTTCCATGAAGTTGACCAAACCCTTTTAGGAATATCAAAGTTGATGGTCATCACCACATCTAGCAAGTTCCATAAATTATCTCTGTATTTAGTAAAGGCATACTTCCTTTTGTCTGACACTGAATGAGCCCATGTTCTAATGATTCTAGAGACAAACTCTACCACTTTTTCCACATAATACATTTTTTTTTTTTTAAAAACTTGTGCTGTGTCTCTGCTTACTATGTTGTTGTTTTTCTAAAGCCTCATGTGTTATGACTTTTCATTATAGGGAAGTTGTTCTAGGTCCCTGAACATTTGGGTTGTCCTTTCCCACTCCTTTTCAAGCCATACAATGTACTTGTTCATGTGTTTTCCCTTTTTGTGAAGCATGCCTAGATGAAAAGGGTAGAGAACCATGTTCCTTTTGGCTCTTGCTTCTACCACAACCATATAGCTAGCCTCAGTGCCTTTTATGCGGTGAAGAGGCATGCACAGAAAGAAAAACTTTAGGAAAGAGACTACAACTGCTATAATTCTCCAGCAAGTGTGCCCACTGGCCATGATGGAGATTCTGGGAGTTGTACTCCAAAATGTTACTATTTCATCTCTGTCCCCACATGATTTAAAATCCTGTGCAGAACCACAAGGATTTAGAGCAGGGATCATGCAGTCTTTCAGATGGTGACAGACTGAAAGTCCTAGCAGCTTTATCTATGATAGTCAAGAGTGAGGCAACCTGAGAACTGAAGTTCAGTGACATTTCAATGACTCCATGATTCTTACCTCAGAAACGGAACATGCTCCCTGTTTCAGACTCAGCAATGCCATCACATGCCAAATGGGGCGAACCAAAATGACCTGGAGTATGAGAAAGATGTACACCCAAATTTGTTTTATAACCTTTTCAAGAAATGGCTACCAGAACTGCACACAGCATTTATTTGTAGTCATGCAGGTGTAGATCTCTGTTGAGGTGTTCTGATATTAACACATTTCCTTCCTTATCAGTAGGTAAAATATGAGCATTACATAATAACAGACAGCCAAACTACATCTTACAATGTTCATGCTTTTTGAGAAGTGATCTTATAACTGAACCCTAGATTAGGAAACAGAAGCCGCCTAGATTAGGAATTTACTTGTGATTTCATTCAGGGTGCTACATCAGTTTCCTGCTGAAAATTTTCCCCAGATGTTGTTTGCCATTAAATGTGCTGTTTTAAGGATTTGTGACAAGAAAATGGTATGAGCTCTGCATATGAATCTTTTTCTGGAAGGGAATTCTACAGCTGCTTTTTCTGCAGAAGTAACAAGTTTAAGAATGCATCTTCCCCCCCCCCCCTCCTTTTTTTTATTTTTTTTTTTTTTTTTTTTAAAGAGGACAAATAATCAGAGCTTGGGAATGTTACATTTTTGGAATACTGCCCCAGAATCTCCCAGCTTCTATGGCTGTGCTGGCTAGGGGATTCTGAAAGTTGCAATTCAAAAAACTAATGTTTCCATGCAGTATGAATAACGACATGTAGGAGATTAGTGCACTAGTTTTTATTCCCACACCAGGCATGGGATGTAAACACACAGGGACAGATTCTGTTACACAGCTGTGTTCCCGGGCAGTATTCATCCCGTACCCAACCCAGGCTTCTCCCGGATCTTTTAAAGAACAGGAAAATCCCATTGTTTAGGGTTGAGAGAAGCCTGGGTCAGGTATAGGATGAATAATGCCCAGGGATGGAACTGTGCGATAGAATCCATTCCTGTTCATTTACATCCCATGCCTAGCTCAGAAATAAAAGCCTGTGTGCTAATCTCCATAGTTTATCCATGAGTAGAGATTAGATCATGGATTCACATATGCAAGCCTGGGGGCTTTGGGGGCTGTAGTCAAACACATTTGGAAAGCACAGTTACTAGACTATGATTCCACTTAACTGCCATGGTTGCATTCTGTGGAATCCTGGGGTTTCTAGTTAGGTGAGGTACTAGAATTATAAATGCTGCTCCTCAAATTGCAAATCCAAGGATTTTGTTAGGATAGAACTATGTCAGTTGAAATATTATCAAAGCACTATATTTGAGTATCATGAATGGGCCACAAGTTGTGGAAGGCTGCCATATTCAGACATGACATTCTAGCCACCATATTACACTGACCAATAAATATAGGATCTACAAGATCCACAGCTCAGGCAACCAATCTATCCTTTATAGCAGCCACACTGACATATGTAAGATTCTCCCCTGTTCATTATAGAGTGAACAATGTAATAAACTAAAATGGACCCTCACACTGTCCAAAGCATAGATATACACTGTTTATCTGAAAACCAGCTAGTCCCACTGAGACACTGCTGGAGATGAAGTGGGTACCAATGTTGAATATACTAATAATGAAACATGAAAGCTGTTCCTTCATGCCCTGGGAAACCATAAAAATTTAATAAGAGGAAACGGAATTCGTATAGCTCTAGAAAATAAATCCAGTCTTATTATAACAACAGTTGCCCATTGTATAAAACAGTACAAGCCTTATATTTTTTGCATTGCATCACTTTTGATTATGGCATTTGGCAATAATTAACATGTTTCACATAATCTTATATAAGTGACTTGTTGGGAAAAGAAGAGCCCAAGAAAATCCTAAAACCTATACTTGCACATTCCATTGTGTACTGAGCTTTTGGAAATCATTCCTATGCAAGATGGAAAAGAATACTGATATTCTGTATTTCAGCCCTGACCAGCTTTTTAATTGATCAGGCCATATCTTCCAGGTTTAGTGACCCACAAATGAATTAAAAATAAATGTGCAGAAAGAAAGAAAGAAAGAAAGAAAGAAAGAGGAAGTGCAAAGCAAATATCTCTAGAAAAAGAGTTCAATAAATTAGATGGCACAACTGAAAGGTCCCTTAGGTCCCTCTCTGCTTTGCAGGAGCACCACAGCAAACAAATTGTGTGGCACTGCTGCGCAGCAAAAAAGGAACACCCAGAAGCGGCTCCTTTTTCTGGAGCTGCTGTGATGCAGCAAAGTGCCAGAGATGGCATGATGATATTGCAGCTACACCACCCCATTTGGAAGTGGCACAGCTGTGACATCATCGTTACACGCCCCATCTGGTGGGCACCCCGCAACCCTAGCACGTCATGGGTGCACCGCAAAGAGCCCTTCTGTACCAGGCCTTAAATAACAGAAGTACCTAAGCAAAAAGGAAACATGAATGAAAGCATGTTCCCACCACAAAAAAACAAAGCATGGTTTCATTACAAGGAAAGGTTTATGGATGACAGTACAGCCTGGTAAAGCTGTATTTTCAGATTAACCTACTCGGGTCAACCTAAGAAATCTCTAATCACATATCGTTTTTAAAAAGGCAAATACATTTATGACATACCTCCAATCTGGGTTGGGAATATTCAACTGGGAAAGGATTTTAACTCTTTTTTCTGGTACTATTTTGATGTCATTTATATACAGCTATTTGGTCTACAGAAGAAAATGTGCAGATATATACGACTATATGTATGTTTTGTCCCACAGGATGAGTATGAGGCATGAGTGGGTAGAAGCAGAAAAGGTAAACACTGCCATCCCAGTGCACAGTCCAAAACCAATGTGAGGGTTCCCTGTGTGTGTGTGTGTGTGTGTATTCTGCCACATGCTTGATGGCACCTGTGTTACCGCAAGGTCTGGCCCTCTGCACCTCATGAGGGGAAACTAGCCTTACCATAGAAGGAGATCCAGGAGGCTGAACATGGGAGAGCTCAAGAGCACATAGTCAGGACAGATGGATCAAGATCAGAAACTTCATAATCCCTTCACTGATAGGAGTGATGGTGGGCGATAGACCTTGAGTTTGCAAGTGGACAGAAACCCAAGTACACTTCCCACTGGGAGCGATACTTTGTCTAAGAATATTTGCACTTATTGTCCAGCCATTCATGACTTCCCTTCTGGAAGCTATCCCTTATTCCTGAATTCTGCCACAGGACAGGTTTTGCAATATAAATATGCTTGCTAAGGCACCCCAATTCAGTCTTGCTTGGCAGACAGATATTCTGTATCTTGCTTGACTCCTGAATACTGCTGGCCACACCACAATTCTAAGGCAGCTTGCTCAGCCACTTCTCTTCCCAGTATTCCCTGATTGGAACTCTATATCTGAAATTGGTACAGTATCTCCCTCTGCAATCCTATAAATCATTATTTGCTACCATCTTTCATTCTGTCAGCCCAGGTGTGTATGAGTGTCTTTGTGTGGATGGTGATTATCTTTGAATTATAAATAAAAATACTTTTGAAATTGCAATTTGGAATTCTGTTTTCTTAGAACTAGTATACATCGACCTGATTCCTGCCCAGGCCCTCTCAGCTAATTTTTAACTGTTGGTGCCCTCCTCAGACCCTGGTATTTTGGGTAACATTTCTGAAGTCTAAATATCTAATTAAGCTCTTAATACAAATGTCTCTTGCCAGACAGATTTCATTTATTTTATCCCAACCTGGAGTAAAAAATTTAAAACTAAAATTAAAATGCATTTATTAACAGAGATGTCTGACTCATATTAATCCAATCTATGTCTCTACAATAAACAAACAGACATGAAATGGATTATAGTGCTGTTGCCAATATACTTGAGCTAGTTGATGGCTTCCTTTACACAGAGGATCACAACTCTAAACATTTACTAGGCAAGGACAAACAAGAACAGAGACATTATGTGTTTTGTTGCTATTGCAAAACCTAGAGTTTTTAATCTTTCTTTTTTTTTAGTGGAAATGCATTTCATTCAGTTGATGCACACCGCAGTAGGAGCACGGATTTTCAGTAGAAAACACATTTTGCTGTTCTTGGGTTATATTTCTAATTTGTGGTTGAAATTAGCATTAGAAAGACAGATACTTAACATATGAAAGGCCTAGTTCTAGACATTTTCCAGGCAAAATTCATCTGCCTACTATTCCATATAATCAGTTATGTCTTGGACCTTCACTTCAGACTATTTCATAACTAAGAACACAAATTTCGTGCCAAAACCTTCAATTCTTTGATGTGGTAAAGTGTTCAAAGGAATACAATCTCAAGTGCCTTCACATTTACAAAATATGTGTTTTATCAATCAGACCATCTCACTCTTTCTTTCATGCAGCATAGTTGCATCATTTTCGTCAAAACAAGGCACTTTCTGCATCACAACAGGAAAAAAGACTGTACATATATTTTTGTGCTGAATATATGACTTGCTGTAGGAAAATGGGGAAGGGGGGAACCTTCTATGTGTTTTCTGCCCAAGACCCCAAAGTTTTGTGCAGATTGTCATAGGCCCAGTACAGACGGGCCTTAACGCACGTCTTGATGATGTGCTAGGGTTGCTTCGAGGCATCGCTTATGGATACCCCACAACCCTAGCACTTATTCCGTACGTCAAAATGGCGGCACCCTGTACAGAGGGGCGCCGCCATTTTGACGTGACAGATGCTTAGCGTCCACACATCATGGCACGATACTGATGTCACGAGTGCACCATTGGCGCACTGCAGCATCATTATTGCACCGCAAAAAAACCCCGCTTTTTGTGGGTTCTTTTTGCTTCATGAGGAAGTTTCGCGGTTTGTCCACTGCGGCATCCTTGCGGAGCAAAACAAGGCACCGGCAGTCTGTACCGGGCCATAGTTTTATTTCAGAAAAACTGCACCTTTTATACACAGTAAATCCGAACTTGCAAACAGGTCTCAAAAATTACAATTTTCAAGGGCTCCCTGGGCAAAAAACTTCTCAAATTATTTGGGCACAGACTGACAGCCTTTCAAAAAAGTAACCTTTCTAAGCTCTGGTTAAAATATGCAACAGTAAACTAGCCAATATACTGATGCTCAAATGTCCACATAATTTATCCTATTGTGAAACTTGTTAACCCTTCAACTGAGGTCAAAAGAGCAACACATGCTTCCCTAAGTTCTTTGGATGAAGGAAAAGATCACATCAAAGATCTGAAGTGAGAATTGTGTGTGACAGTCCTGATATTGTCGAACTGCAGCTCTCAGCAGCCCTTGACAGCATAGCCAGTGGCAGTTATGGAAATCATGGAGCCTTCCAGTCGTTGCTGGACTGCAGTTCCCAGCATTCCTCACCACTGGCTATGATGGTTAGGGTTGCTGGCACTTTATTATTATTATTATTATTATTATTATTATTATTATTATTATTATTATTATTAACCTTTATTTATAAAGCACTGTAAATTTACACAGCGCTGTACATACAATCTTTTTAATTAGACAGTTCCCTGCCCTCAGGCTTACAATCTAAAAAGACATGACACAAAAGGAGAAGGGAAAGGTGGTGGGGAAGGGGATGAGGTCCATCAGTTCCTCTCTACCTCCAAGGCCTGGACCAAGGCAGATGGACTGGAGGGAAGGCTTGGCTTCATAATGGATGGTTAATCTTCTTCCAGGGAGGCCTGTTGGAGGTAGCCTGCCACTCTAGCAGGATAATACATATAAAGTACATAGCAATACAGGAAATGGTTCGATAAAACAGGCACCAACAGAACATCAAATAGCAAGCGACAATTATGCAATGCCTGGGAAAGCTTCTCTGAACAGGATGATCTTCAACTCCGTTTTGAAGCTGGTTAAGGAAGCGGTGGCCCTTGCTCGCAGGGGAAGAAGGTTCCAGCAGTGAGGGGCAGCGGGTGAAAAGGGGTGAATCCGAGATGGGGCAGAGGAAATCCTGGGCTGGGACAGCTGACCCTGACTACCAGAACAGAGGGCCTGACTGGGAAGGTGAGGAGAAATAAGGTATGATAAGCAAGGAGGGGCCAGCCCATGGAGGGCTTTAAATGTCGACAGCAGGAGCTTATACTGAATATGGAAAGGGAGGGGGAGCCAGTGAAGGGATGCCAACACAGAAGAGATGTGGTCAGAGCGGTGGGTGGATGTGATAATGTGTGCAGCTGAATGCTGGACAGAAATTAAAGGATGAAGGTGAGAAAGAGGAAGCCCAGCCAGGAGGACTTCCAGTCCAATAATGTTTGGAAAACCACATAATTGGCCAATGGTGAGGAATGCTGGGATTTCAACAACATCTGAAAGGCTACACAATTACTACATCTGTTGCACACGACTAGATGAAGTATTATACTAACATACCTAGGTTCGGCAGGAGGACAAATACAGATGGGTTTTGCCTTACACAAGTGGGCAGTGACAAAGATATTCACAGGCTTCATTCCCACTATGGTTTAAACCAGATCATGATTTGAAAAATTCTGGTTTAAACCACCATGGTTCCCACTTAATTCGAATTGCTGAAGCGATTTGGAAAGGTGGGGCTGGTTTTTACCCATTTAACCCATGTCAAAAAGACGCTGGTAAAATGGGGTGTTTTTTGGCCTGAATCGATTTATTTGGAAATAAATCGATTCAGCCCATTGGGAACCAGAGCAGATTTGAATCAGATTCTAATCCCTCTGGTTCCCACTGGCAGAGGCTTTCCTGGCCATACCTCCATGGCTGCTCCATTCTCAGTCCTCCATCTTCCCAGCCTGCCTCTCTCCTTCTGCCCCTCCCCTTCTGCCCCTCCATGCCTCAGTCCTCCCAGCCTGCCTCTTTCTTTCTGCCCCAGCCTCTCCTCTGCCCCTGGCTACCAGTATGGCCAGGAGGATGGAGGGAGGCATGGAAGGGAAGCTGCAGCTGTCGCTTCCTGCACTGATTCTTGAAACCGGCGCAAACATAGTGCGAACCACTGTGTTTGCTGAACTGGTTTCAGGAACTGGTTCAAGAATCAAGAGGTAAGTGGGAATTAGGTCACAGATGACTTTTGGCTTCCTGCAGACAACTATGATGTTAAAGTGAATCCAGGCAGCCATCCTTATTGATTTTTTTGATGAAATACGGTCACCACTCATTCCTTAATTCTGTGACAAAACCGAACATGAGAAAGAACTCTCACATCAATAAAAGAGGCAGGGCTGGTGCTGTTATAAATACATGAGCAATAATAGATTATTTAGTTTTGAACAATGACTCACTGTTAGTCTTTTCCAGTTCCACACAGCAGTAAAATATTGGCTTGCCACACCTCAGCCTACAGTGACTACGCAGAACGTCAGTCCTGCACATGAGCCTCTCTGGGATCAATTCTTAATCCAGCTGGCAGAGCATACAAAAGGAGACCATAGAACAACAAAGCCATTTTTCAAGCAAATTTCTGCATGCTTGTAGAATACCCGTTATCTTGCTTGCATACTCAATGGCTCAAAGCCAAATTTGGGAAACTATGTTGCTCTCCTACCAAGAATTTCTCTAGCTTTTTTAAAAAGGGCATATTAATTTACTACTGACTTTTATTAAAATTAAGTCCAGTTTCAGGTAAAATACACGCAATCAAACTAAGGCTGCATTGACACTGTAGAAATAACTCAGTTTGACATCATTAAAAATATAGTTCCATACAATTGAAACATTGGAAGTAGTTTTAAAAGGTCTTTAGCTTCTCTACCAAAGAGTGCTAGTGCCTCACAAAGCTATAAATCCCAGGATTTCATACAATAGAGCCATGGCAGTTAAAGTGGTGTCAAACTGCATTATTTCTCCATTGTAAGTGCATCCTTAGCTTACGTTTTAGATGCACCCTTACGTTTAGATTTTTAAACAAATGACCATTTTGTTTGTTTTTATGCTTACCTTAACTATAGCTGTATTGCTTCATTCATTTGTGGTTACATTTCAGAAAAAGAGGGAGATGCATTTGGCTATTGCAGTAAGTCAAAATGCTTGACAAACTAAGGAGAAAGGGAGCTGTAGGGTTTATTGAAGGCTGTCTTTGACAACTGAGCTCACTTGCTGAGGAAGTGGCTTTTAAAAGGGCAAGTGCTGTATTTTCTTGTATTGATATGTGTCCATGTTGTGGTTGTTAATGCTTTTATTCATTTTAATTGCCACCCTGAGTTGGAAGAAAGTTGAGATGGAAACAGAACTAATAACAATAACAACAACAATGATGATGATGATGATGATGATGATGATGATGATGATGATAGCAGCAGCAGCAAAAACCAATATTGTAACAATGGGCTGCTACGTGCAGACCAATCACTTCTCCAAGTGCAGGTGAAAAAACAAACCATGGACTAGGGCCAGAAAGAATGTTTGTTATTGGCCATTCCTCAGTTGAAAAATAATGTTCCAAACATTCTGGAAGAATAATAGATTATCAGTGATGATCTTGCACAATTTTCTCCCTGTATTTGAATACTGTATCTTGAAATGTTGTGGCGGTAAATGTGATGCTTTGTTTTAAGCAGAAACCTGTCTCCTGCATGCACACACAAAAAAAAACCCTGTTTTTTATATAGAAAACACTGGGTTGAAGCAGATGGGTGGCTAGGAGTGGATTCTGGGCCACGACTGGCCCAGGACCACAGTGACTGCATGACTCAAAGCAGGCCACTGCTGTGCTCCCAAACAAGCCACCTGCAGAAGCGGGGGGGGGGGGGGGGGGGGGGGGGGGTTGCCAGCCCTTTTTCCTGTGGCTTTGGGCCGCCTTTGGCAGCATTGGGGCAGATGGTCAAAGGTGCTTTGTTTGTGTATTCCTGCATGGCAGGGGGCTGGACTGGTTGGCCCTTGTGGTCTATGATTTTGTGATTCTATGATTCGTGTTAGTTTCCCTTCGTGTTTTTCTTTGCTGACTAAAGCCTTGTTTGCATGGGCCAAAAGGCCCATTTACCTAACCCTTCCCGTTCTGTCCAATTCAGACAACACACAGCTAAAATCACAGTTCTGATATGAACAGTCCATCTGACATCCAACATGTCCTGTACCAGAACCAGAGCATAAGAAGGTTAGCATGAATTAAAATAATTTACCTGTTGTTCTGGATCTTCCAATTCTCTGCATGGGCTGCCTGGCGTATCTGCCACTGCTATGGGTTGCTTCTTCTGAGGTCAGAACAAGGCATCCAGCATGTGACTGTTGCTGGGTGCCTCATGTGACTTAAGATATGAGCAACCTTTAGCCATGGCAAACACCGCAGCCAACCCACCAGGACACATAGCAGGCAAACAGCTGCTGCAGTGCAGGAACTCAGTCTAAGGTAACAGGGGGAGAACCAACCATGGGCCAGGTTCCCCTGGAGTATCCTGGCCAGTGTAGATAAAGTCTAAGAGCTGGCCACTGTTATATGTCAAGCATACACTACATCTGTACTTCCTAAGATATCTAATGTCAAGGACTGCCATCCCCCCCCCCCCCATGCACCAGGCTTTGTATCCTAATTGTGCCATTGGCTACAGTCTTTTTTTTCTTTCCAGGACATTCTTTGGGAATAAACAGCTGATGGCTCATGGACCAGTACTGGTCCATGGACCATCACTTTGAATAGCATTGCTCTACATAATATTGACCTTTACTTCAGGAGAAGCAATTCACCATGTTTTGTGGCCAGAAAATTGGTGGTCTAAGAATATATATTGTGCTGCTTGGTTTTTTTTAGGTTGTAGTTCTCTTAGCTGTTTGTAATCTGTCCAAAGAACTATTGCTTTGAGAAGATTAAAATATAACAAATAAAGAAATTGGTTTTTTTTAAAAAAAGAAACATTAGTGACATTTAGTGCATTGCTTAAACCATCCTATAGAGCCAAGTGATTTAATTATATGTTGGCTGCAGAATCAGAGGCAATTCATTACTGATGTACCACAGGAGCCTCTTTGTACTGTCACACTGAAGGTATCAAATTGTGACATAACCCAATCGTTCTATTCTCTCCTTTTATCCAAGACAGAATACTTGCAGACCATACTTATTCCAACAGTAACTTCCAATCTTACTTCCTTTCAGAGGCCTGAGAATATGTACATTAAAAAGCTTGTTCGTAATTATAACTGTCATGGTTTAAAGCCTTCTCTTATATATTGCATCTTCAAGAAGGGGCTTATTCCCTCTCCAAGCTCTCCCCCATATTATTCGAGATTCATTCGCTGGTTCTCCAGAAGAGCCCTGAGTTGCAGCCAAATGAAATAGTACATGGCAGCCAACTAAAATGTTACAACAGCCAAGCATTTCAAACATATCCTGGCATTTTGAAAAAAAAACATTGACTTACATTAGGCCATGAGTAAGAAATTATATACAGAGTGAAAGATCTGAATGTCTTTCTCACAACTTAGAAATGTGGGTTGCAGTCCTTCTCCCAAGACATATGGGAGAGTTGAGGAAGAGCTAGTCATAGGTCTGAAGCACTGTTTGTTTGTTTGTTTTTATTTAATTAATGTATATTGTGCTTTTCTCTTAATATGGAATCTAAGGCCTAACTTTTTGCTGTCACTACTGCAGCAAGCAAATTGCTACCATGCATGGGCACTTCATCATCACGGGCATTTCATCATAGTTGGGCAGTTTGTTTCTAGCAGATGCCCTCACTTACCTCTCAACAACCTTCTCCTCCCAGCACACACTGCAATCTCCTCAATTATAGTCTATGCTCAGCAGAAGAATTCCCAGCTCTGCCATGAAACCTACTGGGTGACTTGGGTGACCAAATTATACACTCTCAGCCTTGCAAAGGCAATGGCTGACCTCCTCTGAACAAATCTTGCCAAGAAAACCCCATGGTAGGGTTGCCTTAGGGTTGCCATAAGATGGAAATTATTTTGAAGTCACACAATAACAACAAAAACAAATCAACATTTATACAAACTTCGTTATGCAGTGTATCTTATTTTAACAGTATCTGACTTCCTTCTGACCAGTCTGAAACAAACAAAAAAAATATAATACACTTTACCTGAAATCTCATAATGATAGGAAAAAAATTCAAATTAAAGAATTGAAGAAGAAAAGTGAAGGAAAAAATGTATGCACCCAGTTTACATACTTAAACACACACACACACATGCACACACACACCCCAAAGCCTGTTCATGGACCACCTAAAGATTCATGGATTCCAGGTTAAGAAATTTAACATAGCTATTCCTTCCTTCAATGCAGTGATGCCTTTGTGTGGTCACCACTGTGTAGCTGCTACCTTTCTCTCCCCTGGCCCTATATCTATCACAAAGAAAAGCTAACCATCCAAGTATCCCCTACCCTTCCTGTTACCTGTGAAGTCAAGCAAGTCCTCTTGCATATCTTCCAAAATACATCAGGTTACTCAAGAAAT
>NC_056525.1:189298606-189316106 GCF_019175285.1 Sceloporus undulatus | reverse complement strand
ATAATTAAAATGGAGTTTCAGTTGTCAGTCTGACTGAACGAAGTGCCTTCATTATTGGGTAACCTGATGATTACTGCACTTATTCAGATTCTCAGCAGTTCAGGGGCATATCTGATTCACAAAGGTTCTTCCCATCATCACTTCTTCTCATACTTATTGTATATACTCATGTATAGAAATCTTAGTCAAAAAATGGACTCAAAAAACCTGGATGAACTTATCCACTGGTCAAGGTAAGTACTACACTTTTATCAAAAAAAGGAACCATGCCCTGATGAAAGGTGAGAACCTAATCTCTTCCCTGAGCACCTAAAAGAACCATCAACCCCCTCCACTATCTCATCCATTCAGCCTTTAGGGCGAGCACAGTTATGCCTGTCAAACTTTTTAAAGATCTTTAGCATCATTTTCCCTTGCTTCATCCATTACATGCCTAGTTACACGCTGCTAAGTTTTATCCTTGATTTATCCACTGGTCATATCAAAATCCATAATTTTGGCCCCAAAACCTCCCCTCGACTTCTACATGAGATCAACTTATAGCCAAGTATATACAGTAGCTCAATCCCCAAGTGAAGAACCTTACGAAACAAAGGCAGCACAAGCCACACAGAAGACAGAAGCATCAACAGATCATGGTGATTGTGGTGGGACTGGAGCATGGCTTTGATGTGACTTCTGGACTCTTAGGACGCATGCTTCATTGAAACACCATACCTCCACTGTGACTCGAAGCAGCTTTATTTTGGCTGTCTGTAACAGACCACAATTAAATAATATTTTAGTTATTCTCAGAATGCTCATTAATTAATACACTGAAAATGTATTTTATATTCAGTTACTTGCTATTGTCTAGAACCTTGCATCTGAAATACAACCTGGCAGTTAAGGGACAGCTCTTTGACCTGGACATTTTTGTCCAACTGAATAACTGACTGCTAGCAAATTTATGAGTTTTAAGGCTTTGCTAGACTCTTTGTCTGGCATTCACACTGACATTAGAAACATTCGCTGGACATCATCTCCTTCTTCTTTTTATATGGCTATAACATTCTACCTCAAACTCAGTTTTGTGAGAATAATACTTTCTTAGGTTGCAGGGGCTTGCAGTAGGGTTCCTTTACCAGATGAACAGGTTTAAAATTGAAATATGCATATTTAAGAAGGGAAATTTTAAAGGTGCAATCTTGTAAAAGGTAGGAAAGATATCTTAAGAATGAAGTTCATGCTAGCAGTTCCACACTCACAAACTTTTCCATCATATGGACTCCCTTATAGCTTCACTATGTGGGCAGTTACCATACTTCAAGAAATAGCACAGCTCTATTCAGGTATTATGAAATTGGTAGATGATGCACAGTGAGGTAGCACAGTAATAGTTTTAATCACATGAAGAGCCTTCACAGATGGTGGTTTTCTTCTTTAGAAATGTCATTTCTACATGAAGAGATCACTAGTAATGGAAACAGAAGGGGCCAAGCTAGCATGCATCCCTCCTAATATTGTCATTTTATCTGGTTTCAGAATGCCTGAATAACTCTCAAGAATGGCTTCAGCATAGAACCCACAGAGCATGTTACTGTACATAATTTCATTCTATTTTAATGTTCACTTTTAGTATATTTTCAGTTGTATTGCTCTTTTAAATTGTGAGCCACTTTGAGTCCCACAGACTCAAACTTGGGGGGGAAAGCGGAATACAAATAAACATAATAAAACAACTATAACAAGTTCTAATTTGTCTACTCTGTTAACATAGTAGTGTGCTATAATATTAATGGTTTGTTTTTATCAGCCTGGAAAAAATGTTATGTAATTTTGTTTATAAAAGAGAAGGGTAAATTCTGCTTTTATTGCACTGGCAATAAAGCAGGATGTATTATTGCTCATGTGCAAGACCCCTCCTGGAAAGTATAAGTTGAGAAGTTATCTAGACAGACCATAAAGCTGGACTCATCTGTAGGAAAATAATAATCTTCTATAACTCATGTATGCAATGTTGAAACTGTCTATTCCGTAAACATTATGTCTCATACAAACGTACTTCATCATGAAAGCTGATTCTATGCATGTTTACTTGGAAATAAGTTATTCTGTATTCAGTTGACTTTTTTCACAGCACTTTATTCACAGGCAAATTTGCAATAGAAGTTTTCATCTATTGTTCTATTGATCACACGATTATTAGTACTGCATTCAGTATTTTGGAAAACAATATATTTTTATTCTTTTTTGATATGACCAGCTGATAGGTAGAACAAAAATTAAATACAGTTGGCCCTTGGAACTGGCAGGGGATCCGTGTGCATATTCAAGTCCCATTTGGCAGTACTTTGCAGTACTGTGCACCACGAGTGCACACCCCTTTCATGTCAATAGCAATTCCCCTTCCACGGATTTCCAAGTCCATGGACTTGGAGGGGTGACTGTACATGATTAGAGTGTATCAAGAACACATTACCATCTCATCTTCATCTTTCATTTACAGAGGTGCAGAAATGCAACCTCTATCAAGAGTAAGCATAAGGTGCCTTCTACTTAAAATGTTTAGGTTTAATTCAGAATTACACATGATTCCTGGAAGCAGATAACATAAGAAAAATAAGAAGGGGGGAGTGGGGATTGGGAAAATAGCAGATATACTTTATCTTGAGTAATATGTGTTATTAAAACCTTTGTGGTAAAAGAAAAAGATATTGTTGTCATTGCTGAGAACTGAGAATGAAAGATGCGAAAATGACATACGAGGAAAGGTTATCTTCAGTGAGAATGTAAACTTCATTACCCCTTCTTGGCAAGGGTCCTTGGGGGATAACAAGAGAAGCATTTCTGTGATGATGAGATTGCACAAGGAAGTTCCACCATGTGCTTCTAGAACAGATAGCTTGGATTTATTGCTAAAATAGCAAACAAGCAGTCCTGCTAATAGTTTATTCACACATGACCCTTTAAGGAGAAGGCAAAGAATTTTTGCTGAAACTTTTCAGTGTCTGAGGACATACAGTACACTATATATCAAATGCACAATCTATCAATAAAGACAGATGACTGCTGGTAATATATCTGAAGGATACATCACCTACAGCAGAGAAAGAGCACGTGTGAGAAACACAGAGGGAACAAGAAAAGGACATGGCTTCCCACTTTCACTTTGGAATAAAACATGGTAGCAAGAAGTTAAAAAATTGGAGAATTTGTGTGTCTTATGTGAAATAACAGAACGGCAAGCAGGGTTCCAGACCCCACTCAAATAAACTAATTAGCAAGCTATATGAAACCATGAGAGAGTGAAGAGATATATGAAATCAGTATTTACAAAGACATGAGCTAGAGTGGTTTAGTGGTTTGCACAATGGGCTATGACTCTAGAGACAAAGTTGGAATCCCTGCTCACCATGAAACCCACTGGGTGACCCCAGGCAAGTTACACTCTCTCAGCCTCAAATGATGGCAATGGCAAACCCCCTCTGAAGAAACTTGCCAAGAAAACCCTGTGATAGGTTGGCCGTAGGATTGCCATAAATTGGAAATAACTTGAAGGCACACAACAACAACCATGGAGCCCTGATGGCGCAGTGGGAAAATCCCTGTACTGCAGCCATTCACTCGAAACCACAAGGTTGCGAGTTCAAGACCAGCTAAAGGGCCCAAGCTCGACTCAGGCTTGCATCCTTCCGAGGTCGCTAAAATGAGTACCCAGACTGTTGGGGGCAAATTAGCTTACTTGCTAATTAGCTTACTTGCTGTTCACTGCTATGATCTTTGGAATAGCGGTATATAAATAAAACAAATTATTATTATTATTATTATTATTAACCAGATACAAAGACATGATTTTTTTTTAAAAAAATCAACAGTTTCCTTTGGGATGGAATTTTCACAAAAACAGAAAGATTGGGTGATAAAGAAAAAACAAGTGTTAACATGAATTGTCCTTGTCTGAACAAGTACTACAACAGTTCACATATCTCCTGGAAGATAACTGTAGTTGGTAGTCATGTAGAGAATAACATTGGTGCTTTCTGCACCGCCATTTGGGACGTCCTCTGGACGGCCCATTTTAAAAAAGGGGCGTCTCTTATAGACGCCCCTGGGCCTAGTACGGACTCCGTCCATACAAGATGGCGCCGGCCCTTCTACATGGCCGGCGCCATCTTTGCGTATCGGACGCTGAGCGTCCGTACGCGTCGCGCTGCTTGTGACGTAGCGAGCGCACCCCTGGCGCCTCGCTATGTCGCAAACGCGACGGAAAAAGAAGCTCCATTTTGGAGCTTCTTTTTCGGTCCGCGCGGGAGTCGGGCCGTGTGAAGGCTCCGACTCCCCCGTGGACCTACTGGTGGCGGCGGCAGACCGCCGCAAAGCGGCGGTCTGTACCCCGCCATTGTACCACATTGTACTAAAAGTCCATTCCCATTTCTCTGTTATTAAGACAAAACAAAACAGTTCTTCGGAGAAGAGTATTTTTCATAAAAACCCAAACCATGCAAATATGATTGATGTTCCTTGCCATTCTCTCTTTGAAAAGAGAACTATGAAATCTTCACTTTCAGAAATTGGAGAAAGAAAGCAAAGTGACACTGGGACATCTTGATGGTTTACCTCCTGCATGTTAGCATTACCTGCTGGATTGATGACGCATCTTTAAAAGTACTGGAAGACTAATAATCATGCTCTAGTCTAGCCCCTAAGTTGAATTCATTTCGTTCCTTTCTTGGGAAAAGAAATAACACAAACTACCAATTGCCCTGCTTTTTCTACCTTCAACATGCCAACTGGTATGCTTATAGGAAGCATTAGCTCTGAGCTGGCCAAATGAAGTTACAGAATCTTTTACTTTGAAGTGCTTTGAACTGGACCTTTGGGGACACTTCAAATCTTAAATGTTTAAAAGATATAAATTACAAATATGATCAAACTCTTTCAACATGTTATTGTTTGTCTTGCCCATTTCTATGTAGTTCAGATCATTTAAACATACTTGCTGTCTGTTCCTGGGCCAACTATATATTTTGGAGGAGAAATATGGTATGCAGATGGGAAAACACTGGAGGTAGGGCAGTACTGCAAAGTATGCAAACATTTAGAGCAAAAAATCCTCAGTGGTGCCAAGAAAGATGAAGGGAATAAACTCCCCACCTTTGGGAGCAATTTCAAGTACCACTGACAGATTTTATTACGAGACTGATATTGTGGACTGAATGATTTCCACTTACCATGGACTTGCACACACATTGAAGAAGACCTGTTCAGGAAAAAAAAAATCTATTCATGAATTGTTCCTCATTAAACTGGGGCAATGATAATATCTTTTGAGCTAATAACGTGGGGTAAAAAGAACTAAGTCATTGCAGAGAAAAGATAGATATACACATTTTTATCTGGCATAAGAATGCATCAGCCTTTCCTTTGTTATCATTTAATTCTCGGATTAAATAAATTCTTGATGCCTCTCTTCCAAAAATGAGCACTCACTCTGATTTCAAACAGATGTGAGGCAGGATACTATGCAGAGAATGTATTGAGTGAACCCTGAACTAAATGCTATTTGAAATTTCTCCCAAGAATATGCTACAGAATGTGAATGTCACTAAATCTTTAACCAGCAGTTATAGTTTTAACTTACAGTCTATAAAAAAAAACAAGAATTGGGAGAAGGCATAAAAGAGCAAAAAGGCAGGGATTTTTTTTTTTATGCCATGTGGCATTTAAACCTGCAAGGGGGATAACTTTTTGGATGGGGGATTTGGGAAACAGGCATGGATCAAGTTATTATAATGGATATAACACACTACACATGGATCTCTCTGTTATGCAAATCTGCATTATTATTTGTTATCTTTTTCTATTATACATACATATATCATTTATTTCTTTTAAAAAAAACATCCAGGGTGGCATATAAGATACAATAATATAAAAGACAATAATACAAAACACATAGGCATAGGTGTATTCTAAGGTAAGCCAGATGGAGGTATTGTTGTAGTCTAGAGTTGTTAGGATATGTAGTCGTTTTTTTAATGACACATTCAAATGACTCACTCCTTGTTTCAATTTGTTGTGCCTTACTTTTTTTTAAAATACCAGCCATATTTTGTTCAAGATTTTAAAATAAAATATGTTGATGTGATGCCAATTGACACTGCATTTTCTTCCGTCACAGCCTATTTAAAGGTGGGGATTCAATGGGGAGCAGCAGCAGAAGGGAGTTGATAAAAACAATTCATTCAGCAGCAACTAATCTTGAATTATTATATGATCATGATGTGAAGTGCAGGCTCATTCCAAAAACATTAATATTAAATTCAGTGCAGGATAAGAAGTCATGTAGGGTCCCCCCCCCATGCCCTACACATAGGGAGCTAATTATTACAGGGAGCTAATTATTAGGATCTGATAATGTGATCTAATTATCAAGAAAGCTCTGGATCCATGCCAACCACAGTATTATGTATTAAAGTAGGAAACCTGAGCATGATCTTGACAGTAATGTTTTCTACATCATGGTGTTCAGCCAAAAGTATTACTTCTTTTTCTTTCCCAGATGATTGGCATCTTCCCATTTCTCCCTCTCAAGGAGACCTTCACCTCTCCATAAATAAGTAATGGAGGCAGGGAGAGGACAGATGGAGGATTTGCGCTCAGCAAGGAGCCATAGAAACTGGGGTGGAGAGACGGCAGGGTATATGGAAGAGTCAATGAGCCTTGCAGATCATCAATAGTTTGATCGGCCTCGTTCCATTTTGGTTTAAAATTGAGAAAAGCAGCAGAAACAAGCTTAACTGTGA
Organism: Sceloporus undulatus; assembly: GCF_019175285.1. Taxonomy (NCBI): domain Eukaryota; kingdom Metazoa; phylum Chordata; class Lepidosauria; order Squamata; family Phrynosomatidae; genus Sceloporus; species Sceloporus undulatus. The sequence goes on along the minus strand of NC_056525.1, from coordinate 189,309,318 downwards.
AGGTGAAATGGGAGTACAAGAGAGCCAAAGAAACATCAGATGTTTATCTCTATGTCTCCGACTGCTGCAGGGTCTAAGGATGGCGTTTCTCCTCTGGATGCCTGCTTTAGGTCGGTAATGGGCTTGATGAGGGAAAACAAACTCAAGTTGAATCCAGAGAAAACGGAGATACTTGTGATAGGTACCCCAAGCACGGGAATGGAGATCAACCAGTCCTGGACGGGGTCATACTTCCCCTAAAAGACAAAGTTCACAGTTTGGGAGTACTCCTGGATCAATCTCTACAGTTGTCATCTCAAGTAGATACGAAGGCCAGGAGTGCTTGGTACCAACTTCGGTTGATATGCCAACTGCGCCTCTACCTGGACCAAAAGGACCTTGAAGCAGTAGTGCTTGCACTGGTAATACCTCATCTAGATTTCTGTAATGTGCTCCACTTGGGGCAACCCTTGTATCAAGTTCAGAAGCTTCGTTTGGTTCAAAATGCTGCAGCCAGATTGGTCAACAGTACATCTAGGTTTGACCATAAAATAGTGTTGAAATCTCTTTACTGGCTGCCGATTAGTTCCCAGGCACAGTACAAGGTGTTGGTTATTACCTTTAAAGTCCTACGTGGCTCAGGCCCAAGTTACTTGCAGGAACGCCTCTCCCTACATAATCCGCCCCGCACACTCAGAACATCCGGGAAGAATTTGTTGGGATATTATAATACCAGATTAACCACAACTTCCCATAGAGCATTCACTGCTGTGGCCCCTAAACTGTGGAATAGTCTACCAGAAGAGATCCGTCTTATTACCAGAAGGCACTTAAGACGAATCTCTCTGGCAGGCTTATCCACCTGATTCCGTATAAGAGATTATGGTTAATGCTCTACCCCTGATTATGACTGAAGTTTTATTATAAATGCATGTTGTTTTTCTATGCCTAATAAAGGTTGACTGACTGACTGACTGACTATTTGATTTTAAGGAACTAATAGGAATATGTAAATCAGTATTAGTATTTTAGAGATGGTTCTTCTGGAATTGTAATGTGTTATTTTAATGATGTAATCCCATTTTGATCCTTGGGAGAGGTGGGAAATATAAATAAAAATTATTATTATTATTATTGATGTTGATTGAGACCAAAATCCTATTCTAAGGTGTGGGAAAAGGGACCTCTGTCTACCACTATCTAGAGGCAATAGAAAAAGTGTGAAAAGCCTTTATTGAAAAGCATCTGGACTAGATGAAATAGGAAACATAAATGTGTAGGCCTGCCAACCAGCAGAGCTCCTATACCTTGTACAGGACAAACAGAAAGGTAACACATATTTAGGAAGAGGAAAATCTGTCAGTTTCACTTTTCTCCAAGAAATGAAAAATTGAAAAAATGTTTTGGCCCATGTCTACATGTATAGGGTGCCATAGTAGGGACACTTTCACCTGTTGCATATCTGGATGTCAGGATTGTACCAAAGTACAGGAGCCTTTCAAAAGCACATCAGGTAACATTGCCATGGAATAATACTTGGAGACTCTTGATCACTTCTGCTGTGCCCTCCTTCCAGCTCCAGCCTGAGCGCACCCAATTTCATTTGATTTTATAAGTCAAGTGGACAAGATTGATTAAAACCTGGACTGGGAATACAGGATAAAACCAGGGATTCAAGTAAGCCTGGAAGTGAAAACTTGAGAAGGTACTTTCAGCCAGAATTAACAATAGTAGGTGAAACAGAACAGTGGTCTGATAGCTTCCTATGTTCCTATCCTGTCCTTCTGGGAGAATAGCCTGTAGAGAGTAAGGGACGAAGCAGACTGAGTAGCAAACAATGGTCAGCAATTGGAGCAAATGGTTCCTAGACCTGGATACACATTCATTATTTTTTAAAAAAGATATATATTATTATTAACATATAACATTTAATAATATAAAACAACCTATATGGAAAACTACACATACAAACTACACAACTAACTATGCAAACTAACTACACAAAATAAAAATATAACAAAAAAGGTAATACACATGACTTCTAAACTTGGTAGCTAATGGTTATAATTTTCAAATTATTCTGCTTCCTTTAAGTATATGTTTAGGGTACACTTCCTTTCTATTATTCTTCAAATTCTAAAATTGCTATTCTCCCCCCCCCAAAAAAGTCATAAAATCAACGATCAATTCCCATTTTTTTTAAAAATAGTAATTGACAGACCTCTCTATAATCAAATTCATCAATTTATCCCACTCAGCAAGGTCATACAGTTTAGTCAACTATGCTTCCTGCAAGGAATCCACATCCTTCCACTTCTGTGTGTAGAGTTGTCATGCTGCTGTAACTATAAACTGGACATTTCTTTCATATTTTTCTCCATTTGTTCATCCAAGTCCAATAAGAAACGTTCCAGTTTCACTTGGAATTTAATTTTCAAAGTGTCTTCCATTGTTCCATCTATATACTATGACTTATACTCTGGGCCCATTTTATCATGACCTACCATTCTCTGTAGTAGTTTACACATTTTAGCAATTAAATTATCATCAGCTGTACACAATTGGATCTCAAATTCTGATTTTGTTACTTTGAAACCATATAGATTCCTATCCATCTTAAAACTCTCAAATACCTATCTGTAAAAGTACCACTGAAATGCAGTCTTCTCTGTTGCTTTCTTCTGCCTTCCAATTTCAAGAGATCTCTATAAATTACCCACTTATTTTTAAATATTGTTTTTCTTCTGTATAAAGCTTCATGAGGCAAAATTCATGAATGCATTATAAGACATAAATTGAATCTCCACTCCTATATATTAGGGTCTTCCAAAAATTTTCAGAGGCCAATTTCTGGTTAACATAACACACACACCCTCTTCTTCTTACACACAGATGATGTAAATTCTTTCCCCAATCTTGGGTTGAGTTTTATTCATCTTTTTTCTAACATACGTCTCTTGTAAAGAGGTAAAATTACACTTAAATTTCCTCAAATAATGGAAAATCTTCTTTCTTTCTTCAATGAGGACTTATGTGGACTCTGTACCAATCCTGGAGGTACAGGGCATCTTACATGGCATACAGCTCTCCCTGCTGCCTTCTTGCATATGCTGCATGACGCACTCCCCTTATTCAGAGTAATGGGAATAATGCCTCTGCACATACCCTATAATCTGAGTAATAGGCTCCCCCATGTAGGATTTATATACTGATAATAATATGCTATGATTGAGTAACATATATACACAAGGTGACATTGGTGGGGTGGTGACTAACACAAAGTAGCTTTTATATTATGTTAATTTAAATATTTCTATCCCACTACACTGAAGCCAGTAAGAGGGAAACTGTTTATACTAGGCCCAAGTTTGGTATAATGCTGCATCTAATTATCCAGCTATAAAATGGGCAGCGCAACAAACTATAATGAACACCCAGGAAAATAAACAGAATCATTTCATAAAATTACAAGGTTATATCACATCAGTAACAGGAAGGATGTGGGCACTGGGGTTATACCATCTGCTGTATTTGATATAAGGAACATTTAAATGATGTATGTATAAAACATATTTAGTTATATACTAGTGTACATTTCAACAGTGGTAGACTACAAAGAACTCTCTGTATGGTGATGAAAAAATTGGCAGAAGTTGGAGACAAGAGGCAATAAAAATTAAAATTGCTGAGTCTTTGCTTTTTAAAAGATTTTACACACTTCATAAATAAAAGATTAATAGAGCCATCCAGACTTTGCCACTTCAGATTAGTTGCTACTGCATCTCTTACATATCTTTTACTGAAAATACAAAAGATATGGGGCTCATTTCAAATTTATTCATATTTAGAGGAGATGCACTGAAATCTACAAACCTTAATGGAAATCTGATTGATTTCAACAGGAATACTTGAACTACATCTTAAAATCAGTCCAACCGTTTACAATATTCAGGTATTACAAAGACAAGAAAACAGTAAGTAGAGATGCAAAAGATGCAAGTTTTCTTAATTGTAAAAACTGTAAAAGATGCAAATTTGCTTATTTGTAAATATAACTGGTGGATAAACATTTTTTACAAAGAAAAAGACTACACTACAGTTATCCTTAGCTTTCACTGTGTTCTGCACAATAAAACACAGTATGCAACACTCATTAAAATATTCTGTGTGTAAAATTACTAGCTGTCTGAATTGATGGGGAGCAATTAGAAACCAATGATGCTCTTAAGAAGGATTAGGGCAGAACCATTGTATCAACCAAGATTCCTCGGTCATTAGATTAATACGGTCACTAATTAAGCAACTATTGCAATTGCTGTGTGTCTTATGGTGAGATAATTGACTTGACCTCAACTCATTTTCTCACTGGTTAGTAATTGAGGTGAGCCTTTATGTACAGTTTGTTATTCCTGACAAGAAAAATGCACCCTTAACAAAACAATAATAATTGAAATGCGGTCATCATAAGAAACTGAAGTTACATTAATGTAATAGATATTCAATTCAGGAGGCTGAATAGAGACTTAGACATGTTTCTTCACTGATTTCATTCACTTCATGATCCAGTGGAATACACCACTGAGGTGATGTATTTTGGTAAAGAGGGATGCAATGAATGGGTTCCAAATTTAGTTAGACATAAATTATTTAAGACCATAAGATTTAAGGTCGCCATGACTCATGTAAACCCCAGAGCTTTCAACTGATCTACTCTAAGTATGTATAAATTTGGAATCAGCCCAAGCTCCTTGCAGACATGTGCCTGCATGTGGATAGAGTTAAATTATGCTGAGAGATGGGTACATTTGTAATGCCCTCACCAACCTCCTGTGCACCCATTTGCCTTTTAGTGCATGGATATTAAAAGGGCTCACTCTGCAAGTGTATTCAGCTGAGAGTCCCATCATCCAAAAAGGCAGAGTGCCTGATCATGGAGTTCTATAAGCCAAATGCAGTTATAGAGCCCTGCTCAATGTACAGTGTGTGCCCAGATAGGCAGAGTGGCGGTGGCATGACATATATTTGTATCTACATTCCAAACACAATCTAATCCTACTACTGTAAAGGCAAACACTTGTTTAAGGCTTCAGCTTCATATGATATTTAATGAAACCAAATTTGTATCATGTTGGTTAGCTCTTAACAGGTCAGCTGTATAAACTTCTGCAAATGTAAAAAAAGACAAAATTTAGTCACATTTAAGTATTTAAGGGAGTAGTACAACTAGAATCAACCCACCAAGCGCAGCAGAAGAAAAGGTGAATATAGGAAAGCTGACAGCAACTTCAATAACCAGGATCTGTCAGTCTATACAATTATATTCACAACTTTCAAATCCTGGAGTAAAATCAATGGTATTACCACATTTGAACACATGAACATTGAATAATACTGTTAAAAGCTTATCTTCTATGATACTACCATATATTTACAACTGCCACTAAACTACCACTTATATTATTTGGGCACTAATATGAATAATAACAAATGTTTGTTTGTTTGTTTTTAAAAGCTGACTAATTGCAACAGAGTTCTCAAGTCCATAGGCTTTGGCCACTATTACACCCATCTAAAAAGACGAGAGGAAAGGGAGACACTCCTTTTCTATTTTAGCCACAAGCAAATATAACAACTTGCTAACCAATGGGTCTGGTACTAGTTGCATTGGCTTTTCAATCTTCTGGGAATCTTGGCTTCTCAGAATTGATGATCATGGATGTTTAGCCCTGCTTACTGGGAATAACATTCAGAAAGAAACCTTAATTCTTCTATGGCTGCTTGTTCTTATGAGTTGAACAGGCACATAACTATTGTTAACATTTTTGTAAACTCAAGGTAATGAAGACATTATCACTAAAGTAATATGAAGGCCTAAATCCAACTGTGGAGTGGATCCAGTGAATCAACTGAACTTTTATAAGTTTTGGCTTACAAGTTTTCCATGGACTCAATAGATCTACTACTTTAGTTCAGACTGACAACTGAATTTGGATGAAAATACATAAAAATCATAAAAACTCTTCTAAGCTTCATTGTATGACTCAAGCAATCATACCAACAAGTACAGACAGGAGAATAAGTGGACGGATCTGTTCTTCCATCAGACGCAGGAATAATGCAGCCTTTTAGTTATTATTAAACTGCAACTTCCATCAGCTTAGGCAGCAGTGCTGAGAAATCCTTGGAGTTGCTGCCCAACAACGAAGGGCTGGCTGAGTCCCACCTCTACATTACAATGTAAAAAAAAGTTATTTTGCAATCATTTCTAAACAAAATGCACTGAAATTGTTCTACTGTACACAGAAAAGATTGGACAACCAGTACTCATAGTATGGCTACTCTTCTTTATGTCAGCATGATCCCAAAATGATGTAAAGCAAATGTGAGAAGATACAAGTGTATAATGGAAGATACAACCTGATAAGGGATTAATTATTCACATCTAAGTTGGGAAAGACATAAGTGTAACATTATTATTCAGGTACAGAGCCAGCATGGCATAGTGGTTATGGACTATATAACTCTGGACACTTAGGGTTCAATTCCCAGCTCAGCCATGGAAACCCACTGTATGATCTTGGGCAAGTCACACTCTCTCAGCCTCAAGGGAAGGCAATGGCAAACCTCCTCTGAACTAATCTTGCCAAGAAAACCCCAGGATAGGTTTGCTTTAGAGTCACCGTAAGCTGGAACTGACTTGAAGGCACACAACAACAACAACAACAACAACAACAACAACAACAACAGTTTGGATGGCTGGAAGCTTTTAGTAAAGAATGAACTGCAGATTACATAGAAATGCAAAAATACCACAAAGAAGGTAATTTGCAGTTTAGGTTACCTGAAAGAGCAGTCAGAGGAAATAGGGCTGAGGAAATAAAACTGAGAGTGTTTTTGCCTGGATCCATTATTGCTTTGTAATTCAATATGTGAACCACCAACAAAAATAAAAGCATTATAGACTTCATAACAGTGGTTGTGAACAAAGCAAATGTATATATAACCAAATTAATCGGTTTAGAAAGAATTAAGGTATCAATGTATTAGAAGATAAAATGGCAAGTTAATGTTTTTCAATTTTTATTTAGCTACAATTGTAAATTTTAGCATGCACACAGATTAGACCATGTAGTGTTCTAAAGGAAAAGAAAGACAATACTGTTGTTCTGAGACAAAAAGAAAGAAAAAAAGGAAGAAAGAAAGAAAGAAAGAAAGAAAGAAAAAGATATTATAGCTCAAGTTTCTTTTGCAAAGTCTTTAATCAACTCTAAAGCCAAGACAGGCAGGCCATGGATTAAATTCTATTGATATCTCTCTGGATGATTTGTAAGAGACTAGTTAACTCTATGAGTTAACTAAAAAAAAAAAAAAGCTGTGGGAACAACAACAAAACCCACAGCTATAAATTAGGATGGTGAAACAGAGAAAGGTTGGGGATAGACCAGTAGTAAAGTTTGAATAGATGACTTGGAACTGTTCTAGGGTTACCAGTAATTTATAAATTGCTAGGCTAAACATGTACTCCTAAAAGCCTTATTTCCTAATTTTAAATAAGGGTATAAGCACACTGCAAAATTAAAGCAGTTTGACACCACTTTAACTGCCATGACTCTATCCTACAGAATCCTGGGATTTGTAGTTTGGGGAGGTAGCAGAGCTCTCTGCCAGACCAGGCTGAATACCTCATCAAACTGCAAATCTCAGGATTATGTAAAATAGAATCATGCAAATTCAAGTGGTGTCAAATGGCTTTAATTCTGCAATGTGGCTCTACCCTAAGTCTCTGACCTATTCCAGGAGAGCTATCTCTGGTTCAGAGTGATAAGTCTCGAAGTTCTAGCGACTTTTTTATCTTCATTTTTAAGACTACTGGAAGCCTAAAGTCTGATCGCTATGGTCCACACACACACCTTTGACAATTATGGATACATTTTGTCTGACTTGGAAATGAAGGCATTTATAGGTTAGGCTGAAAACCTGCTGGTTTAGTGGGTTTGTGGCAGTGAGGAATAGATGGGGAATCTACCTAAACCATAAATTGGGGGGGGGGGGCAGTTTGTTTGTCTTTTCAGGGGGAAATTTACCTGGGGTTCCCCCTAAATTATGGGAGGTCTTCCAGTGGCCCTGAAGGGCACAGAATGGGGTTAGGGCACATACAACTCATGGGCTATACTTTCCCAACCAATATTCTTTATATTCCCATTACCATAACAAGTCAGGAGGCCAAGACATTGGGCCCATTTTCACTGAGGTACAAACTTGTCTCTGGACTAAGGCCTGTTAGGCTCAGACGTTTATCACACCGCAACGGATTGGGGATGGAACGAAAGGGGCCAGGAACGAGTGCGGAACAAGTGGGGGACGAATTTTACCACACACAAAAGTCCCCATTCCGTTCCCTTCCGTTCCATTCCCTGTCCATCCCACAGGAGGCAATTTTTGAGAACAGTTGCTGAACAGTTCTCAAAAATTGCCTTCTGTAGGACGGATGGGGGATGGAACGGAAGGGAACGGAATGGAACAGAACAGGGATTTCCTGTGTGCGGTAAAATGCATCCCCCACTCGTTCCAGCCCCATCCCGTCCCCTTTTGTAACGCACAAGCCCCATTCCAAGGGCCTGTGCGATAAACTCTTCACATAATTAGACTTAGAGATGACTCCCTACTGTCCATTTATAACCTGGTATATAGAAAATCAACAGATTAGGAGCTGGGTTTTAAGTCTAGATTTCTCTCTATATATAAAGATCTTTTTTTTAAAAAATGGAGAAGCAGTCAGTAATGTGAACCCTTATCTACAATCTTTACATGTTGCCTTTCCCAATCAGTAGAAACTAAAGGGGACCAAATTGCCTACAGTTACCAAGATATGGTGCCAACATGTCCATCTGTGATAAGGTTTCCAAATATATTTTTTTTACTATATTGTTAACTTTTCCTAAATATACTATATCCTTACCTCATCTCAAGAATGACAAAGTTTTCTTCTAGGAAGAGCCCTGAGACACACTGCTGAACATTGCTCTTTATCACTTATTCTATAAAGGAAGATGCAGCATGGATGTAACATATGGAGCCAAACCACAACCTCATTAGGTTAAGAGGAAGGAATAATGGACACACTGTATCTCAAATGCCTCACTCTGGAAAACTGAGATATTAAAATGCAGTCAGACATTTGTTGTGATATTAAGCAGTAGCTACAAGATGGAAATATGGTGTAACTAAGCAATTTAGAAAGGTTAAGCAGAGCCAGCCCTACCATTATGCAGAGTAAGGCAGCTGATGGTGTGGGCTGTATGATGTTTGGGGTCAATCAGACTCCAGTTACAAAGACGCAACAACCTAAAGTCTACCACAAACAGCCTACTTGCAAAAGGACAGTTCAAGAAGCAAGGCCAAACGGCAGTGCAGGGGTTTAGCTAGCAGATTTCCTCAAGAGATCAGATAAATTAGATCAAGGTAATCCAGTGCCATGAAGTAGTCCAAAATTCAAATAAGTAACATCCAGCCACATAACATGCAAGTCAAGTGAGGATTGTACAAGGACAGTGTCAAACTCAGCCTAAGTTCAGATATCAATGGGGTTGATCAGTCAGAAGAAGAAATATTTTTCTTTGGCCTCCAAAACCAGAATGTCTTAAATAGGCCATGAGCCTCACTTTTCCAGCCTCTGGAGCATCTCTCTCTTCCTCCCAGCCAAGCCAAGCCAAGCCAATCCATAGTAAGTCAGGGAAAATGGCAGAAGGTGCTTTGAAGCTGACCTTTTCCTTAGATGGTCCACTTACTTTGCTATTTCCTTTCTTGGGACGGGGAAAGCCTAAAAATAACACACTTCTTTACAAGTCATTCTCTCTCTCCAGGAAAGTGGTACCCATCAGGAAAAACAAATCCACTTTACATAAAGCTTGACAAATTAGACTGGCTTCCCTTGTGAATAATGACAGAAGATTCCTACACCCAGTGTTGCCTGAGCAATGTACACATCAATTGCACTGTATGTTGACCTCTCCCTCTTGTTATCTATAGTGTTATTGTTGTGTGTCTTCAAGTCATTTCTGATTTATGGCAACCCTAAGGCAACCCTTTGTGGGGTTTTGTGAGCAATATTGATTCAGAGGGGCTTTGCCCTGGCTTTCTTCAGAGGCTGAGAGAGTGTGATTTGCCCAAGGTCACCCAGTGGGTTTCCATAGCTGAGTGGGAATTCAAACCCTGGTCTCACAGTGTCCTAGTCCAATACTCAAGCCACTACACCATGCTGGCTTTATAGTAATTATGTCTAATTATACCTATGCTTTCATTTATTTATTTACTTTACTACAGTATATGCACATTTTATGCAAAAGTATATTTTCCTATTTGCATCAGTGGCCACCATAATCTTCAGGGCAGAGGTTGGGAGTGGCTTTATTAGCAGCTCAGAATATGTGTGATTCAAGAAAGAAAGTCTGTTTACAATTAGTGGCATAAATGTGTAAAGGAACACTATATAAAATCAATGCAAAAGGAAGCTGGAGGCATTTTTACACAAGAAGGGACTCAAATAATTGGCTGGCTGGCTAAATATTTTGGGGTTAAGATGTAAGTTAACTTGAATTTCTTTTAAAATAATAAGAATAAGTTTCAGTGAACTGAACCTCTTTTAGCCTCTTGTACAGTATTAATTTAATAATGGTAGGTCTGTTCTGATAATGAATTTTCATTTTTATTTTTAAAATAATAATAATAATAAT
>NC_056525.1:189250120-189278606 GCF_019175285.1 Sceloporus undulatus | reverse complement strand
TTTTGTATTGGTTTTTCTAGATTTTCTATCTGATCTTTTGGTACTCTTTCTACTTTCTTTTTTTCCAAATATCTTCTTATTTTGTTCTCTACTTCAATTCCCTTTTTATTTTCTTTAAGTATATCTTTAAAGTATTCTTGAAATACTTTCATAATTTCCTCTTGTCTAGTTATAATTTTCTCACCTATTTTAATTTTATTTATTCTCTTCTTTTCTCTTTCCTTTTTTAACTTATATGCTAACCAACGACCTGTCTTATTTGCTCCTTCGAAATACTTCTGTCTTATTATTTTTAATTTATTTGCCAATTCTTCTGTATTTTTTCTGCTGCATTTTGTGTTTCAATAGCATAATTTGTTTCTTTATTTTGTCATTATCTTTATTGTTCGCTAATTTATCTTCCAATATTTTTAATTCTTGTTTATCTTTTTTTTCTGCTTCCAATTGTTTTCTTCTCATTTCTGCCCCCCTCTTTATTAATATTCCTCGTACCACAGATTTAAAAGTATCCCACACGGTCTTACTTTTTACCTCTTTTGTCATATTTTCTTTAAAGAAAAATCTTATTTCCCTTTTCATTGATTCAATAAACCCTTCGTCCTTGATCAAATTCTCATTTAGCCTCCAGCTCCACTGATTTTTGTCATTCTGTATTTCCAATGCAATTTCAATTTGATTATGGTCAGACAATAGTCTTGGTGCTACATCCATTCTCTTTATGCTTGTTAACAAATTTTTAGTTACCAAGAAAAGATCTAATCTCGATAGAGAGTCATATGTCCCTGAACAAAAAGTAAATCCTTTTTTATTTTCATACAAATGTGTCCATACATCAACCAATTGTAATTCATCCATCATTTCAAAGCAAGAATTTGGTAGTTTTCCTTGATTATTTTCTATCTTTTTCTTTGACCATCTGTCTCTTTTTGGTAGCAATACTCCATTGAAATCCCCAGTAATTATTAAATTATTCCCTTTGCACTTCACTAAATCTTTTGTCAAATTTTCAAAAAAAACCCTTCTTGTTTTCTAATGGGGCGTAAATATTGATTATTTCTATTTTTTCCTTGCCTGTGTTTACCTCAACCACTATATATCTTCCGTCTCTGTCTTTAAATATTTCTGTTGCATCAAATTTTCTATTTATGTAAATTGCTACACCTCTTCTTCTCTTTTTTTCATCTGTAGAGCAATAGAGTCTACCTAGTCTTGGGTTTCTTAAATACTTTATTTCACTACTTCTAATTTTTGTTTCCTGAATACAAATTATGTCCAATCGATTTTTTTCTAGATAATGATATATTTCCTGTCTCTTATGGTTTTTGTTTAATCCTCTGACATTAAATGATCCAATCTTAATTTCCTTCATTTTTCAATTATCTTGATACTTGTATTTGTAGATACTACTACTCTCCCTCTTTCCCTCCCCCTCTCTCCTAATACACTCCTTCTAAATTGTCTATTCTTTCCCCTAATTCTTCCCCTAATAAGTTTTGCCCACCCAAGTCTAGTCCCATTAACTCTTCTTCATTTACGACTTCTCCCGAATCTGCCTCTTGTGTTATTCCTTCATCAATGTTTCTTTCATCATCCTTCTTTACCTCTCCTTCTTCTTCCTTCCTCGTCTGAGCCTTTAACCTTCTATACATTTCTTTTGCTTTCTCTACCGTGTCTATCTTATATCTTTTCTGCTTGTATGTTAATGTAACGCCCTCTATTTTTTCCCAACGATATCTTATGTCTCTCCTTTGTAACAGTTGTGTCAGAAATCTATATTCCTGTCTTCTTTTTAACACATATGCAGGAATATCGCTAAAGATTTCTATTTCTTTGCCTTCTATTATCAGTTTTTCATCATAGCTGATTTGACACAATTTTTCTCTGGTTCTTATATTTGTAAGACAAATTGCCACATCCCTGGGCAAATTTCTTTCTCTTGCATAGGATGAATTTATCCTAAAAACTTTTTCTATTTGAGTGTCAAGTAATTCTTCTGTTATGTTCATATATCTAGCCAATTCTGGTAATAAATATTCTAGAATCTTCTCATTTTCTTTTTCAGGGAGGCCTCTAATTTTAGCACTTCTTTCTCTGTATCTGATTTCCTGTATTAGAATATTTTGCCTATCCTGTTCCCTTTCTTTCTTTATTTTTTCAGTCCTTTTTTCCAATTCCCTAGCTTTTTCTGTCACTTCTTCCACATCCACCCTTTCTGTTATCTCATTTGAAATTTTGTCTATTTTTCTTGCGAGTCCTTCAATTTCCCTATGCATGTCTGACCTTATTTCCTCCCTTGTTTCTTTTAATTCTTGTCTACTTTGTACCTTAAATTCCCTCAACTCTCTTAATATTGTCATTGTAATGTCTGTCTGTTTATTTGTCATTTCTGTGGAGCCTCGCCTTGTATTAGAAAAGACCTTTGTTTGAATTAAGGTTTGAGTTTGTGTTTGACTTTTGGATCTTGTACCCATTGCCATACTAATATATTTCTAGGGCCAATATCTCACTCCTCATATACTATGATGATATTATGTTTAAATTAAACTCAAATGATACAACCACTCCACTATAAAGACCTTTGTAATTTCCCTCTTCCCTTCCCCTCCTTTCCCTTCGGCCTTATTTTGTCAAAGTTAGTCTCTTTCTTTTCATTAAGAAGAATAATAGATTGTCTGGGTTACTTTGTGCCGTAAGTAGCATAAAAACATAGTCTCTTTCTTAATCCACGTTGATGCTCCCCACAATTGGAAATAACGGACTGAAGCACAAGGCTTTCTAAGGTGACAATGGCTACTCTGCGGCCCTCTCTTACTCTCTGGCACACAGCCCCCCCAAAAAAGAACCAAGGAGAAGCTGTGATCCAGAAAGAAAGCACCAGGCCCCCCTTGAGTCCCCAAAGTTACCCCCTCCGTGGAGCGGAAACCTGGGCTCCGTAAGAGCCTGCTTTGTCACCTGAGATGGGTTAGTGAGACCTACAGGCTCACTTCGCCAATCGTCCGCTTTCCTTGCCCTGCACTTCGGAGATTAAGGATAGTCCGTGGGGCTGGCAGATGGCCCCGGCCCAAGACGCTGGCAGATGGCCCCCCCCAAACCGCTCCTCCGCACTGCCAGGTCGGGGATGGAAAGCAAGGGGGTTTTATTCCCCCCCCCCGCGCCTCTCTCTGCCTCGCTGGGGAAGCCGCTGGTCCGTGGGGGCTGGACAGTGGCCCCGCCCCAAACGCACCTCCGTGCTGCCGGATCGAGGGATGGAAAGCAAGGAGGGTTTATTCCCCCCTCGCACCTTCTCCGCCTCGCTGGGGACAGCTGCTGGTCCGTGGCTGGCGATGGCCCCGCCCCACAACGCTCCTCCGCACTGCCAGGTCGAGGGATGGAAAGCAAGGAGGGTTTATATTCCCCCCTGCGCCTCTCTCTGCCTCGCTGGGGAAGCCGCTGGTCCGTGGGGCTGGCAGATGGCCCACCCCAAATGCTCTCCGCGCGCTGCTGGGTCGAGGGATGGAAAGAAGGCGGGTTTATATTCCCTCCCGCGCTCTCTTGCCTCGCTGGGGAAGCCACCTGGTCTGGGGCTGGCAGATGGCCCCGCCCCAAACGCTCCTCCGCACTGCTGGGTCGAGGGATGGAAAGCAAGGAGGGTTTATATTCCCTCCCGCGCCTCTCTCTGCCTCGCTGGGGAAGCCGCTGGTCCGTGGGGCTGGCAGATGGCCCCACCCCAAATGCTCCTCCGCGCTGCCGGGTCCACAACTCTGTTTTTCAATGTAATGACTGAGTCCCCCCTATACATGACTAATTTATTTCCTGTATCTTATTTTAAAACATATTTATGAGCCGTCTTTCATCCTTAACAACAGTTCCATTGTGGTATGGAAAAACAAAGCATGAAAATGCAATCTTAAACAGTGTGAGAAAACAGAGGAAAAAACTATCTTAGTAAGACAGGGCAATCAAATCTATTAATACAATTTAAAAGGCACAATGGACAGACTCATCTTATTTTTTCCTGAAGTGAAATGGAGACAGGTTAATATCGCTTTGAAAGGAATTAAGAGTGCTGTCACAAAAAAGGCTCAGACTGTTTTTTTTAAATTGGGGCTTAAGAGGAAAACTCCAATATGTTGCCAGATTTATGTGAAAAGATTTATGTGAAAAAATTGCTTAGGATTTAGTATGTAAGTTCCAACACCTGAATTGGAAACAATGGGAACAAACAAAGAACCAGTATAGCTGAATTAAGATCAGAGTGTTACAGTCTGTTAAATGCACATCAGAAAGCAATCCTGCTGTAACATTTTGGACCAGTGTGGTTTCCAAACCATGTTCAAGGGCAGCCCCACATAGACTCTGGTACAGTAATGTAAATGGGAAGTAACTAAAGCATGTAACACTGGTCAGAATTAAATAAGTATATATTAGGAAGGAGCATAGTCAGCCACCAGGCAAAGCATATGGGCAAAGATTCTCCTGGCCACAACATCCAACTGCATATCAGGAACTGATCTTTCAAAATGAAACCCATCCGGGCTGTACTCCCAAATACTGAGTACACTAACATAGGGAAGTTTCTTTCTGGGAATTTCTTTTATATATCTTGAAAATGAATCTTGTAACTATTATTTTTTTCTTAAATTGATATCTGTTAACCATAGGCGTAGGCCAAGGTAGAACAGTGCAGTAGCAGAGTAGACTAGAAATACTCTGAGCTTTATACATAAAATGTGTAAACTACCAGGTAAAAGCAACAAATAGAAATGTCTAAGAGAAAGATAGCAAGACAACATCAGTTCAGTGACGTTCGGGTTCCGCAAAACACTGATATTGTTATTATAATATCACTAAATGAACACTGAATAATAGCAGTGTTGATTTAATACTAATTCAGTGATCTAAGTGGGAGATATGTGGCTATAAACAATGGAAAGCAAACATTAACTTTATGAAAGGATGCTTATAATAATCATTTATCTGATTTAGAGAAAAGAAAAAGGTAGTTCTGCCTTAAACATTCTGTCAATTTAAAAGAAAAAAAAACTACACTGAGTAGCTCCTGTACAGAGAAATCTTAATTGCTACACTGCTTAAAGTAAACATAACTAAATAGGCCTTCTGTTATACAGTCGTCAACTAAGAAGTCTTTATATGCTATGGCAATTAAAATTCTTGTGGTCTGAGTACCCTGAATTCATACATCCAGAGTCTTTCTATCCCTCTTTTTCTAAGGTAGGTTTTTATTTTCTTTTGTCACTAACTAGCTAAAAGTTTCATTTTACTAGAACAAGCACTTCCACAAATGCTAAATACAAAACAGATGTTAACTTTTAAGTCTCCTGAGATGTTTAAGGCCAAGCAGCAATGTAGCCTCCAATCCATTCACTTCAGTGTGAAGGTTCAAGGTACACAATGCTGTTAAAGTAGATTTATGAACAAATCTTTGCACCAGAACATTTTATTATGGAAACAGAGGCGGGGTACAGCCTTCAGACGGCCCGACTCCCGCGCGGACCGAAAAAAGAAGCTCCAAAATGGAGCTTCTTTTACCGTCACGTTTGCGACGTAGCGAGGCGCCAGGGGCGCGCTCGCTACGTCACAAGCGGCGCGACACGTCTGGACGCTGTGCGTCCAGTACGTAAAGATGGCGGCGCCCATGTAGAAGGGGCGCCGCCATCTTGTACGGACGGAGTCCGTACTAGGCCCAGGGGCGTCTATAAGAGACGCCCCTTTTTTAAAATGGGACGTCCGGAGGACGTCCCAAATGCCGGTGCAGAAAGCACCAGATATTATGAAAACTTTACAGTGGTACCTCGGGATACGAAATACCCAGGTTACAAAATTTTCGGGATACGAAAAAATCCCATAGGGAATTATTGTTTCGGGTTACGAATGTTTTTTCGGGTTACGAAAAAACTTTTGGTGCTTTTTTCGGCTTTTTCGCACGGAATCGCGGCTTTTCCCCATTAGCGCCTATGGCAATTCGGCTTACGAAGGCTTTTCGGGTTACGAAAGCGGCCGCGTTACGAATTAATTTCGTAACCCGAGGCACCACTGTACTTTGTTTTGTTCTATCCCTATTAAGAAGATATAGTTGTTACAGGGCATGATGCAGGGTTAAACTAAGGAAACAGTGGCCTGGAGAATATGTGGGCCTCTTTGTGAGGAGGGTGTCCATAGGAGTGGCAGGGTTCTTTTTGGAGCTCTTACAGGGTAGCATCTACCTGTGATCATAAAAAAAGCAAGAGTAAAAAAGAAACCAAAAAAAGTACACAGTAAATGGTTTGATACTTTCAACTACCTCAAAATATATTCCTCTGTGGATATGGGAGAGATAGAATGTCATACTGCTGTTCCTTCCTCATCAGTGGCTAAAAGCTTTGTTCTCTCACACTTTCTGGTGCTCGTGACAAGCTGCACAATCCAAGCTGTATCTATTTCCTCAATTTCATTCTTATATTGTTCTTATAAATCACTTAGAAATATTCTAAGTGTAGCTTATATATACAATTGCTAAAACCCAGTAAAAGATAGCACCAGTAGCACACAGCAGCATGACATAGAACAAAGACAATGTCACCTTTCTGGAAAAGGTTGCTGAATTAAGTAGAGGCAACCTGAATACATCTAACCTGCACTGGAGGGATTCTAGGTGCTGGGCACTGTGACACTAAAAAGATTCTAAACCATCACATACAAGATTTCTGATTACTTAGGCACCATCAAGAAATTATTTCAGAGAGTGTATGTGTTAATGAGATTTTGGAACACTATTGTATGGACAGCTGAGGTCAGTAAAAGGCATACCTGCCCTATACACTGAATCAATATTATCCTCAAGCAAAGCCCTGGTCCTTCTGAGTGAATACAGTCCCATCTAGAGCAGGCAATGAGTCAATTGCCATGGTATAGGAACCACTCACATGCACAGCCTCTGTCTTGCTAGACTTTGGAGTTTATCACATGGGAGGCAAAGGGCCCAAATCCCGTGGATAAACAGGGTTTAAATCCCGGGAATATCCCGCAAAAGCGGGATTGTTTTCAGACACATCAGGCTAATTGAACATCAACTCAGCATTAACCCATGAAGAACGTGGGCAAAATTTACCGCTTTTTACTTTTGGGTTTTTCCCAAAAGTAAAAAAGCGATGCAATTTTGCAACTTTCTGCACAGGTTAATGTCACGTTAATGCTCAACTAGCTTGATGTCATCTGAAAACAACCCTGTTTTGCAGGATATTCCCAGACTTAAACTCTGTTTATTCATGAGATTTGGGCTCTTCCCTCCCATGTGATAAACTCCTTAGACTCCTTGGTTTTCTTTCCTTTTGCTTTACTCACCTCTTTCCAGGTCCACTCTCCTTCCCTCTTCCTTCTGTATCTGCAAGAAAGGCACAAGTTTTTCTAAAAGGTCAGAACCACTAATCCAGACCTCCTACCTATTCCTGGCAAACAGTGACTGCTTCACATTTTGTTTCTAGTTCAGAGCAGTGTGCACACTGGAAAGGGGGAAGTCATTTTCTCTCAGCTATGTAGGCTGACACTAGTTGCACCATAAGTGAAAAGGATGTACTCAGGTTGTACTTTGTTGTTATTTGCCTTCAAGTCATTCTGACTTATGGTGAGCCTAAGGTGACCGTATCACGTGATTTTCTTGTCAAGTTTCTTCAGAAAGGGTTTACCATTGCCATCCTCTGAGGCTGAGAGTGTATGACTTGTCCAAGGTCACCCAGTGGATTTACATGGTGAAGACAGGATTTGAACTCTGGTCTCCAGAGTTCTAGTCCAATACTCAAAACATTACGCCATGCTGGTTGTACTATGGGCAAGTCCTATTATCTGAACATGGTGAGGAACTGAAGCCAACTATTTATGTGACTGGCTAGAGTAGGCATGTCACTTAATATTCAGTTCAGAATTTTTAAGTGATAATTAATTTCACAGAGACTCACAACATTTCTTTTATAAACAGACTAACCAGAGCTCTTTCACATTACACAAATATAGCATTAGGATTTCACTTTAAATGCTATGGGAAAATCCTGTGTAATCCTGGAATTTGTGGTTCAGAGTGCATACTTAGAATTTTTAGCCAGCAAGCTCTAGTACCATGATTCCCAAATGCCAGTCCTCCAGGTGTTTTGGACTTCAGCTCTCAGAATCCTCAGCCATCCTGGCCAATGGTCTGGGATTCTGGGATCTGAAGCCCAAAACACCTGGAGAGGCAGTGTTTGGAAATCACTGCTCTAGTGGCTCCCCAAACTACAAAGCCCAGGATTCCATCAGATGTGGAACCATAGCACTATACTTGTGTTGTGGGAAAGGCAACAATCCAGGTAACCTGGCTATTGGTGGCTGCACTGTTTAGTCTTAGGATGGATTGCACTCCCCCTTGTCCAGATCCATGAGAGATTCCACAATCCTAGGCAAGGGTGCATGAGGCATGACAAGTAATTGTGTGGATAAAGTTCAGGACCCTGGACAGTGCTTCAAATACTGATCCAGACATTCTTGGCTTGAATTCAGGATTATTAGTCCAGGTAATTAACACAAGAAACAAGTTGCCCCAGTTACCCTAGTGACAGGATTTTAGATACTAGCCAAGAGGGCTGTTCTGGGGACTGCACATTCTCAAGTGATGCATCTGGCTATTTTAAAGAGCCAGGACATTTTTCTGCAGGTTGGATGCAGGTGAACAAACTGACACTTAATCCAGACAAAACAGAGGTATTCCTGGTCTATCAAAAGACAGATCTGGAAATAAGGATTCATCCTGGTTCACATGGGGTTCCATGTGGGGTTCCACTTCAGGCAAGTTCACAGTTTGGGGGTACACCTGGATTTAGCTTTGAGCCTTGAGACCCAGATTTCAGCAGTTTGCACACCTAAAGCTTGTGCACCAACTGTTCCTGTTCCCAGAAAAGTCAGATATCACTATAGTGGTAGTTGCCTTTATTACTGTAATGTGCTGTGCATGGGGCTGCCTTTTTAAAATGCTTAGAAATTTTGATTGGTCCAAAAAGCAGAAGTCAGATTGTTACCTAGGGCTGGCCACAGAACTACACTACTCCTTTGTAGTAACAGCTCCACTGACTGGTGGCCCATTTCCAAGCACAATTCAAAAGTGCTGATTTTGACCTATAAGGTCCTATATGGCTTAAGTCTAGGTTATATGAAAGACTGAATCTCCCTTTATGAGCCCCTTAGAGCACTGCCATCAGAGTAAAACATCTCTGTCTTACCACCTTCCCAGGCTCATTCACTGGGATTAAGGGAGTTGGCCTTCTTGGTGGATGCTGCCAGACTCCCTCCTGAGGGAGGCCAGGATGGTCTTGTCCTAGTTATCCTTCCATCAGCAAACCAAAACATTATTATGATATCAGGATTTTAAAAACAGGCCGGGGTGGGGGTTTAATCTTGTTCCATGCTGGTTTTAAGGTTTGTATATGTTCTTTTAATGAATTTTAATGTTTATAAAGTTTTATAAGGTAAAATTTTATAAATTTTTCAGCCACTTTTAAAATAGCTCTTACACTTATACATTTTTATTAATGATATTGCCTAGCTTCAATCTATATTGTTTTTAAATATGTTGTTAGTTGCCTGGATTCCCATTATTGGGAGAAAAGTGGGATATAAATGAATAAAATAAAGCTATAACCCCACCTGCACAGGGATAGTTTTGCTAGTCAGGCTCTGCCAAACTCCTTTATAGGCTGCTGCAATGCTTTTTTACAAGTAAAATGAAACATGTATACAGTAACAAACTTTACAAATGTTCCTTTCCCAGAGTGAAAGTCCTAGAAAAGTGTAACAGGAGTGTACAACAAAATCCAATTCCACAAAACAGTGATGCCTTTATTGGACTAACTAAAAAGCCCAAAATGAACATCCTTTGAAAGCAACACTTTCAGACAGCATCCATGCTCTGAACCATTTGGATGCCAAAAATCTATGCTCAAAGTTCCTCATTAGGTAGATGATGCACAAAAAGACTGTTCACATTTATAGATCTTTCCATCTGGCTTGGAGTGATCGTTATTAATCAGAACAAAAAGATTATATTTACAGTACTTTCAGTTATAATAGTAAAGCCACAATTTTCAAGAGCTAAGGATAATAGCAAAGAATGTAAACTAATGTATAGAGTATTATTCACCAAAGTTTCTGTGATATGAACAAAGGCTTTGGAATAACTAAGCTTTTGCCAATAGATGATTTAGTTGTCTTAGGTCAGTTCCTTTATTCATCTACACCTCCTTGGGGCTGGATTCAGTTTTGACCCAAAAAAGGAACAGTCGTTGATTCCAGTTCAAAACACAGTTACAGGCAGGCCAAACCTTCACTTTAAAAATTGTTGCAGAAGATACACCTCAAAACATGCCTTTTAATCAATTTGGAAACATTACTCATTGGCTGAGATTCATCACTTTGTAATATAAACAGCAGAGACATAATGCATTCTCAACTTCCTTTTAAAAAAATATTGAATCTAGCCTTTTCTGTAAATGCACAGCCAAGGTTCCTCTCATTTATAGAGAGCAAGGAAGTAAGAAAAAAAGAGGCAGGGGGGAGACAGTAATATGCAGAAATGCTACCTCAAGGCTATGATAAGAGAGAGAATAATTTATAAACCCTGGCTGGCATCCTGTTGAGCACTTACAAATGCATAAGTGAGATTTATGTATTTGCAACTGTTCAGTATCCATGTTTACAATTGTGATGTTATTGCCACGATCACAAATGTTCCTCTAAACCTACCTTAACAGCCAGCAGCTACTCTGAGTAATGAAGGTCTGTTCTCCTGGTGATCGGGGCATTGTAGGATGTAGGATGGCATTTATAGCCCTCCTTCATGCACCTCATCACATCACAACTTGCTGGTGAGAGAAGGCTGGAAACATCATCTTACAATGCCCAAGTTACCAGCAGAACAGACCTTCATTGCTCAATGCAGTGACTGGCTGCTGAAATAAATTTGTGGAGTAAGAGAAGATACATGGTTATGCATTCATGACTACATCTGTGTTGTAGGATTGTAGCTCATGTTTTTAAAAACACTAAATTAACAAGAGGAAAATGTTCCTTCATACTATTCTAATGTGCTTATTTCAAAGGATACTGTAAAGGAAATGTGTGTATTTGTTTATACTGTATACAGAGTCAGGTCTATAGGTGGTATACTTCCTTTTCTATTTTCTCTCCCCTCTCCCCCCAATTTGTACACTCAACAAACACAAGGATTCTGTCAACTCTTGTGGAATGGTAATTTAATGCAATGTGTACTTTAGCCTTTTGATCTTGCGGAAGAGAAGCTGTTTCCTCTTTTCATTTAGCTTAGAACTACAAATCAGTTGAGCCGCAGTAATTCCATTTAACATGCCATGAATGTATCATAACTAGGGTTCTTCCAGAATGAGGATTTCAGTCAGTAACATTCAAAAGGCATTGTGAGGCTACATCATCTTTTATTGTCCTTGATGGATGGGTTTTTTTTTCCTGGTAAGCAAAAAGACAGAAGCAGTGGTGGGAAAACATAGGAGGCCTGTAAATTGAAGACGTCATTAGGGTCCCCATAGATGCTACAGTCTGGTTGCACAGGCTCAAATCCAAAAAATCTGGCTAATATGGGTTGTGAAAAGCAGGAATTGGAAGCTCTAGATGCACTTGATAAGGAATGAGAGGAACCATGCAACTCTGATATTTATTTTAAGATTACACAATTCAATTTCTTTCTTTTTTTAAGTTCCTCAGTTATGAGGATGTTTATATATCCTAAAAGCCTTTCTACTGAGAATGAATTATTCATCTATTTAATAGCAATGAACTTTATTACCCTTTGACATATTTAGGACTTTATTGGGATCAATTTAAATTGCAGCTTCTCCAAATATTTATTTGAAGTAAGTTCCCATAGCCTCTAGAGAACTTTAAAAATACCCACATTTGCTCATTTTCTGCCTCAAAACAGCTTTCCAAAAGAAGAAGGAATCCTTCTAAGCATATTCATTTTCTACAGTTATTCATAACTAATAATAAATGGAATCACTGGAGTCCTGGGTCTTTCCCCTTGAGTTTATTCACTTGCCCAGTATTCAGGACAATTTTAGAAGAGAAAGCAGCATGGGCAAATGAATAAATAAATAAATCATGCTTAATATGGTGTAAATCGTGAGTATTTCAAGGTTTTGTATGAACCAGACACCATGGTGAATACAACTGAAAATAAATGAGTATGTGATGTTCTGGAATAATAAATTCAAACAAGGTACCAAACAATGTAAACTCTTCTGTTTAGTATGCTGTAGAAATACATGCACTTTAACCAACCTTAGCTGATAATCAGAACAGACCATTATAATAGTATATAACCATGTGATAAAATGTAATTAACCTTCAAACTTAAAAAAACTTACCATAATCTATTGCTTACCATATTCACCCACACAATTCCCTTTTTCTTTCCCCTGAGAAAATAGAGGTGAGCTCTAGGGGGCTAAATAATAAAGTTTCATTTGTGAGTTTGTTTTTCTCCTCCCAGTACAAGAAAGTCATTGTTTTGCTATATGCTGGAACAGAGGAAAGAACTTCCTAATCTTTCCAAGGAGAGTTATAATTTTACACATCCAAAGCCAGGGCCAAAAACTCAGCATTTTATTTCCACAATGAAGTCTCTGGCACACTTTAATTAGAGATGTCTACCAATTTCTGAAAAACTACCAAGAATAATATATGTGCAGGTTTTTTGTCAAAAAATAATCTCTCATGACAAACAAAAAAATATTGTTAAGTCCAACAGTGAAAAGCCATATAGCCATCATATTTTAATACACAAATTGCTTGATATTCATCTGATAAAATAAGAGATATGATAAAAGTTTTCTTTCAAAATTCAGTTTGAATTCCTGGAGTGGAAAATTCTAGCTGTTTTGAAAAGTAGGGTTTTCACAGATGCACAGCACATTGCTCTAAATCTGTACTGTAATTTGAATTTCAAATATTATAGTGTCAGTCTGTGTATTATTCTATATATGGCTGATCACAGAGTCACCAGAATTGTTGTGAACGAATGGGACTGAAATTGAGACTGTAGATTTGTGCCTGATCCATTAGCTAGTTCAGACACCTGCCTTATAAAGCCACACTTCTGACTTCTTCAGTGCATATTTATGAACTGATGCTGAGAAAACTTGATATTTAGAATTGGGCCCACAGTCTGAACATTTTCATGCATGTTTGGCTGCAATCAGAAAATTTTGGCCTTTTTTTAAAGTGCTGAGTTTGGTCCTTTTTACACAGATGCTGGTAAGGAACAAAATTTAAGATCTATTAAGTGATACCAGACAAATTTTGTTTAATTCAAATCATAAATGAAATCCTTACCATCGGTTTCAGTGATGCCAGATAAAATTCTTAATCAAGTTCTTAATCAACGGAAATATTTTTATTATTGTTGTTATTGTTATATCATTATCATACGCTTTATTTATTTTAAAGAGAGAAATGTAGTACCAATTGATAATCCTCTGATTTCATAACTTGAGACAAATCACATTAGACACCTTCTGTTCCTTGGCACAAAATAAAATGCCATTTTTTGTATGATACCTTAATCAAACATAGAGAAGAAAATATTTGGATAGAATCCAATTAAATCATTTTGCTGATGGAACTGCTTTTGCCAGCAGAACCAAGAGATTTGCACATGTGATGAGGAGAGACAGGTGCACAATCTTTACACTGTACACTCTTGAAACAGCTAATCCTAAAATCAGCATATTAAAAGAGCATCATCCAAAAGAAATCCTAATATAAAAAAGCTAATTTATTTATTAAAAATGTTTATATCCCACTTCTCCACCTTCAAAGAAGCTAGCAACACAAGCAATTTAAAACAAATAAAACACTATCAAAACAAACTTTATAAACCATGCATAATCTATAAATAAGCAATAAAAACAGAAATATTGTATCTATAATAGGTAGAGAGAAAGAGAGAGGGGGGAACTGAAGTATCTAACAAAGGCTAGGCACCCACTCTGAAGGCACTTTGGATCAATATCTCATGTAAACACATGCAGAATATCACAGGCCAGGAGAAGATGGGGCTGTCTGCAGTATTTTAAAAACTCTCACATTGAATTGGTGGTGATCTGGACACATGATGGTCTGGTCAATGTGTTGTGGGTGTGGGGCTTTTAGATACCAGAAGGCTTTAATCCACCCATCCCCACATCATGGACCTGCTACCACTACTGCCACATGCCCCTTACCTTATTCAGCCACTTCTGCTAGTGAGAAACTTCTTGTTGCAGCCTTCGATGAGGAAACGGCACCTAGCCAGGTGGCTGAGCCCAGATGGTTGCAGCCAGATGTCATGTTCCATGTCAGATAGAGTGATAGGGGGCTTAGCGACAATGGCTAAGTCAGATAAGAGGTGCAGAGGGCTGTCTGTTCTGCTGGGTTTGGCTGCAGAGTTTCGACAAAACTCCACTGCAAACAACAAGACAGTTAGACCTGCATTAAGGCCCCTTTGCCCCAGGACTGGGCTTGATGCAACAGATCCACATCTGGGCTGCTGGATCCAGGACTGATCCTGGCCCAGAGCTAATGGCTTGTGTCATCGAAACAGGAAAATGCAAGGCGGGGGGGGGGGGCACGGCCATTTGGCCTGGGCGGACAGCTCCACAGGAAGCCTTTTGGTGGCTTTCTGTTGCTTTACTAAATTGTTACTCCACCTTCCCTTCCTTTTAGTCTATCCTTCAGCTCCCAGCCTTTGTGTCATCAGTTCTAACTTCAGGTAAGTAAAATGAGGGCCCTGGGCCTCTTCAGGTGGGATGGCTGTAAATGCTACAAATGGAGTTTTTCTCTGAGCTCCGAATCTCATCTTTTTCTAAAACTTCAACAGACCAAAGGTATCAAGAGTCAGGGCCCTACAATGCCCATTCCCCATCCTTGGTATCTGTCCCCAGTAGTGAACTCCAGATTGCTTGATGGCTCTATGAAGTAAAGCTCTCAGGTGACATCGATGGTTGAATAAATGGCAGGCACCACACTCCTTGACTGATGGAGGCAAGCCCTGCTCACTGTCTTCTGGCTAACCAAGCCATTACTTTTTCCTGCTGCTACCTCTCCTAGAATCATAGAGTTGGAAGAGACTACAAGGGCCATCCAGTCTAATCCCTCTGCCATGCAGGAACTCACAATCAAAGCACCCACAACAGATGGTCATCCAGTCTCTTTTTAAAGACCTCCAAAGAAGGAGATTCTGCCACTCTCTGAGGAAGTGTGTTCCACTGTTGAACAGCTCTTACTGTCAGGAAGTTCCTCCTAATGTTTAGGTAGAATCTCTTTTCCTGTAGCTTCCATCTGAACATTAGAAGGAAATTCTTGACAATAAGAGCTGTTTGACAGTGGAACACACTGTCTTCTGTTCTTCCTCTGATTGTCCAACCAGTTTTTTGGTTTTTATTTTATTTTACCTATCCATCACCTCCTGAACACTCTGAACTTTCACCCCTATCGAAGTGATACCCTGCCAACCAACAGAGTTGAAGCACCCAATTACTGTGACAAAACTGAGCTTTGCCCCACCCAGAGTTCCAAAGGAATCTATGTCAGGATACAGACTGCCCAAAAAGGGCAGTCTCCTGTCTCCCTGGTTTGCTCCGTGAGGGAGCTGCAGCGGCCAAACCGTGCAGCTCCCTCATGGAACAAAAAGAACCCACAAAAACAGGTTCTTTCTGCGGCGCCTTTGTGATGCCGCAATGCGCCAATGATGCACTTGCAGCATCACAATGACGCCGGGATGTGCGTACGCTAAGTGTCCATCATGTCAAAATGGTAGTGCCCATGTAGACAGGGCGCCACCATTTTTCGCTCCCAGTATGTATTAGGCTAACCCTAGTATGTACTAGGGTTAGAGAGCATATGAATGGTGTGCACTCCCTAACCCTACTGCCACCACCGCCACACTACATTTTGCCGGTATGTATCCCGCCTTAAATTCTTCCTCCATTCTTCATGTTCCCACAGGGACTTACCAGTCTGTTTTCAGGACATGGTATTTTTCTTTAATTAAGCATGTCTGTCCGTATATCACACATGTAGCAGAAAGAGATAATCCTTCTCCATTTTAAGCCACCTTTGTGTTTTCAAATCCTCAGCAGAAAACATTTTTAATGTATCTTTTTTTTAAAAAATCCCTAGCCTGACAAAATTTTCTTAAATATTCACTTTTTACTTGTAGGTCATAGAGATTCTCACAGAAATATCTGGTCAAGAGACAGACCAAAAGCAATTTGGTTCACATTCAGAATTTGATGTCCAGTGGAAACAAAAACAGCCATGTGTTGTTTTTTCAGCTTGCTGTTGCTGCCAGATAGAATTTGCCCAACAATTTCTCATCACTTCTATGCCCCCTGGCTATTAGGAACAGGATTAAAGAATGAGTCAGTCTAACATTCCCATTCCTTAATAAAGCTATTACTCCATTTCCTATGAGAACTAAAGACTGTAACACTTAAAAGCATGTTTAAAGAAACTGAATATAATAATTTTTGACTGATAAATACAAAGAATAGCTCATCATCCACTATAGTCCTTCTGTTCCCAAAATGTCCATTGCCAAAGCTGGAGGTGCTGTCTGTAGAATTCAGCTACTTCCTGAGTACTGGAGGATGTCAGCTTCAATGCTGAATAGTCACATAACCCCAAATGACACATAACCTCGACACATGAATCACTCTGTGGTTTCCTGGATCAACTTAGCAAAACAGACAATTTCCTAAATGTTGACCTTTTCTTTGCATCATCTTCACCTTTCCCTCCGCAATGATGTTTCTTTCTTCTTTCAGCATCTATAGTAGCTGTGAAAGCTTAGGATATGAATAAATATGGCTCTGTAAATCTAAATCTGAGACAAGGAACTTACATTGTTTTAGCAAAACATGGGTTGTTGTGTGCCTTCAAGTCATTTCTGACTTTTGATGACTCTAAGGCAAACCTACAAAGGGTTTTCTTCACAAAATTTGTTCAGAAGGGGCTTTACCTTTGCGTCCCTCTGAGGTGAAGAGAGTGTGACTTGCCCAAGGTTACCTAATGGTTTTCCATGACCGAGAAGAGATTCAAACTCTGGTCTCCAGAGCCACAGTCCAACATTCAAACCACTACACCATGCTATCAAATGCTAAAGTATGGCTCATTCACAATGCCCAAAACATTTCTACTCAGAAACAGATTCCATTGTTTTCAATGGGGCCTTATTCCCACAAAAGCTTATATGGAATTGCAGCCTAAGCCTTTCACCAAAAAAAAAAAAAATGGCTTGGTGTTAAGATAAGGAAGTTTATATTCCAGTTTCAGTACATTCTCATAGTCCTACATTTTCTTCTATTTGTTTTCTCACAAAGGTACAAAGTGCTCTGATAACAGAGTATTACAGAGAATTCAAATGCCTAGGAAAGAATACAACCCCTTCCCAAAGAACAGCAAAAATGGGAAAATCCAGAACAACCAAAGAAGATTACAGTATCTCCAAAATGCAGGAATATAGCCATGCCAAGCCCAGGAAGTGGTGGAGGGAACACATTTATTAGAGTAGGAAAAAGAGGGGAAAGATAAGGGAAGAAAAGTGGAGTGGAGAACTTTGCAGGAGCACTTTTGGGACTGGGGATAATTAAGTTTTTTGTAGCATTCAGAGACATCAGAGCAACCAAAGGCTTTAAAGCCTCAAAGTCCACAAACCCTCAGCTGTTGGCTCATGGAAGGTTTCTAGGAAAGAAAGAAACAGTTGGAGCCACTCAGCATAAATATGATACCTGACCCTGACCAATTAGGAAAAGAAAATGTCAGTCTGCCATATTAGCTAGCCTAAGAAGCACACCTCTATACAGCTGCTACTGTGGCTGTGATGCTGTTCAATCTGGGGGGCATTCAGACCACAGTGCTTGGAGCAAGGATATTTGGGTTGGCATGCTTCCTGCCATGAATTGCTTCATCAGCATTTATGCATTTATTGTGCATTTTGTTGTGTGAATTAAGGAGTATATCAGCGAACTGGAGAGGGCCTTACTGATGTTAGGGCCTTACTGCATTACAAAAGAAAGAGAGACTCTGAAACAGAAGAGGTTTTTCTGCTTAAATTCCCTCATGCTGATGAAGCAATTCAGTTCTTTTGCCACTTGAGTTGCTTCTATCTCTCTGCCTCTCTTCTTTCTTTTGTAATGTGATAAGGCCCTTACTATGCTCACTGGATGATCATGTGCCAAAGCAGTCCGGGGAAGATGCTGAGAAAGGTGGATGTTAAGCATGATAAAAGATCATACACCAGGAGCTGTATGTATCAAATAGCTGTGCAGAGAATCAACAGAGAAGATGTAACCAGACACAGAGGAGATGTACAAAGAGATCTACTAACAGACAGGATAAGAGAAAGCATGTAGTTCACAAAGGCAAGGCTGGTTTTTTGAGAGACAAACCAATACATGAAGAGAAAGGTCCCTCTTTAGAGAAAGTGCTGAAGATGCTGTGATAATTGACTGAAATGGCTGAATGAATTATTGTACTGTTTATGAAAATCAAATGGAAATAGAGCTTGTGTGAAAGGAAGAAACTGCATTACTCTCAATTGCTTTACTGAGATAGATTAGAATGTGCCATGAATGGCATATACCTCCATATGGAGCATCAGTATTTTGCTGAA
The DNA here is from genome assembly GCF_019175285.1 of Sceloporus undulatus. Lineage (NCBI taxonomy): Eukaryota > Metazoa > Chordata > Lepidosauria > Squamata > Phrynosomatidae > Sceloporus > Sceloporus undulatus. The sequence continues at coordinate 189,259,924 of NC_056525.1, read as the reverse complement.
TCTGAATAAATATCACCTCATAAGAATTTATAGCATTTTATTGTAACTAATAATAATGCATTATATCTCCAGTCAGAGTAGTAGATTTTGCTGTGAGTGTATGACTGAATATATTAAGCCCTTTTATAAAAATTAATACTAAATTTTTAAAAAGTTGCTCTGAACTGTCATGTTTATTTTCCTGAATTCCAAAGCTTGAACATACCTAACAAGGAGTTCCTTGTTGACACATCTACTCAGAGTCTGCTCCAGTTCAGGTAAGTCTAAAAGTGGACCTGAAAGGCTCTGGATAGCTACAGATCAGCAAATTCAAAGTCAAACCTTCGGTCATATATTCCATAATAAGACTATCTGTTTGATCCTAGGGAAAACATTTGTTGCAGCTTTAGGAAAGTGGCAGCAAAAAAAGCTTAAAGGAAGCAAAGTAGGAGGTTATTTAAAAGGTTGTGAACCCTCAACTGTAGTAGCATATGGTTATTATACCTTTGTTACTGGGGGGGGGGGATTCTTTTCAGTAACAAAGGTATAACTTTGTAATGTATGCTGGTTTTTTTTTATTTAGTCCTTTTGTATTTGTTTTTAAATGATTTTAAAATTAGTATAATTTTAATACGATATCATGTTATGTATCTTAACTGCTGTACCTTAACTGTTTTATTTTCAGGTTTTAACTTGTTTTAGCCTTGTGGTAAGACACTTTGGTTCCCATGATGGGACAGAAATAATGGAAAAGAAAACAACCAACTTATGTTACGTTTTGATTTTAGAGATAAATTCTCTAATTCTTTTCAGTTAGTTTTGTGAGGGAATGTAGCACCACTAAATGGTAGAAAAGAAAGAACACAAAGTTCAAGTACTAGTACTGCCTCATAGTTTATTGCGTGTGTTTAGGAGCCGATGACGTAGACCAGTGGTTCTCAGACTCTTCATCCTTGTGCTGCCCTTTACATCTACATGTGGATGTTGTGCCCCTCCCCAACAAGGTAGTATAATTTTCATTCGCACATTTGTGTATATTAATGAATACATTCATGCAGCAACATCTTGACCCAAGAACTGGGACAGTGATGGGATGGGAGGAAGAAGAAGAAGAATCCATGATCCAACAAACTTGCACATTCTCCTCCTCCCCCCTACCCAGCAGAGGCAGCTGCTTCATGCACCCTTTTCCCCTTTCTCTTTTCCTTCAGGACAGAAAAGGTTTAGGAAGAGGAGAGAAGGAGTGCGGTCTCCATGTCTCATGCCCTCCTTGAGGAATGCTTGCATCCCCCCAGGGGTCCCACCTCAAAATTTGAGAATCATGGACGTAGACTACAGGAGATAGCCAGCAGTTAGCATCATTAATTTTTTTAAAAATAAAGAAAACAAAAGGTAAATATTTTAGTTACTTTTGGGAAATGGCAGAGTAAAGTGTAATCTTTAAAATTTTGCAACAATAATAATGGCCAATTACTTTGGGGAGGGGGGGCAGTTAGCGCTAAAATAACCTTCTGGAACAGCATGATATTTTCTTAGCATTGAGAAATGAACAAAGAGATGGAAGAATAAATTCATACAAGGAAGGGAGAATGTCTGAATGGTTGGTGGGAATAGTCCTGAAAACATCACTCTGGGTAGCAGTGGAGATCACAGCTGTATTCACCATAGCTGTACATTGGTAGCTTTATAATAATATGATACATACTGGGGCAACATAGGGTTCCTCCAGATAAAGCAAATATGATACAATATTTACTCCTGTAATGCTCTGAATTGTTTTGTTTTGTTTTTTAATATCTGAATAATGTTCCAAACTATTTTCTGGCAACTGCCAGCAACAGCTGCAACACTATATTCATACCCTCAGGTGGGTTTCTTTTTAATCCAAGATATATCAGAACGAAAAAAGTGTCCTTTGCTACATTCTCTCTTTTTTTAAAAAAAAATAACTGCATCGATGGATCAGGGGAATGGCATTGTATTTATTTATTTATTTATTTATTTAGCACTATAAAGTCAAAGAGAATTTGCTCCACAAAACCCAGGATGAGCTTTGCAAACTGTACTCCACTTCTAAAAATCCTCTGGAGGAACCCCAATGCAAATCCAAGAAGTTAAAACTAAGATCCCTTAAAAAGAATGGAAGAAGTAGACACATAGGTAACAACAACTGGCAAAACCCAAGGAACTATATTGCGAGAAGCCACACTTCTTTAAACCAATCTGGAAGAGCCCACATTTTCACAAAAATGTACACAGAGTTGTAAACGCAGTAAGTTCAAGGTTCAAGGACCAAATCATAATGCTAATTAATGCTCAGTTCCCATGAAATTCAAGGACAGAGAACTGAATGGAGGTGTATGTGATTCGAAAATCTGCTCAGCTGTTAATAATAATAATAATAATAATAATAATAATTTGTTTTATTTATATACCGCTATTCCAAAGATCATAGCGGTGAACAGCAAGTAAGCTAATTAGCAAGTAATTTTGCTGTGTAAGCAATCTGAATATTTTCTCATAGTGTTACATGCTCATAATTTCTGTGAGCACTGAGTGGTTCCAGGGCAGGGTTTGGTTTCTATTCATCTCATAATATTTGTGTTTAGTTTCTAACATTGAAGGTGGATATTAGTGGAGGCAAGACAATTCTCCCCTGTTTTCTCTATCACACTCAAAAACTGAGGTTTCTGTTTGAAGACACAACTATCTTAACCCTCCCTGGATCAGCTGCAGTTTCCATAACTTTGCCACTGACTATTAAGCAGCTTGAAACAGTGCTTCAGGCCTCATTAACCCTCTCTCCAAATCTCTAAACGTGCAGTTTATTTCAGACCACCCCTTAGTTCTCTGGAGATAAAGAATAAAAAAGAACGTCTTTACTTTTGTTCAGACCAATCAACCATCTTATTTCTTCATGCTGCAGTTTGAATATTTCCCATGGCTTATACTTGACCTATATTTTTAAGCATGCTATAGTCTGATTCAAAACTATTTGGTCAACTAGCAAGTTGTCAATTGCTTCCAGAATGAATACTGTACTCTCCCAAAATGCAATCTGCACAGTTGTAGCTTTGGAATTCACACAGTAATTACTTAGGCTGCATCCACATTGCAGAATTAATGCAGCTTCATACTTTAACTGCCATGACTCCATCCTACAAAGTCCAGCGATTTGTAGTTTGTTGTGGCACCAGAGCTCTCTGAGAAGGCTGAATAGCTCACAAAACTATAAATCCCAGAATTCCATAGCCTTGAGCCATGGCAGTTAAAGCGGTATCACAGCATATTAATTCTGCACTGCAGATGCTGCCTTAGCCATCTCTCCTCAGAGGACAAATGGACACATTTCTCATATAATATATCAAATTTGAACATAATCTGAAAATAGGAGTTTCCCCTTTCGGAGGTACAATAAAAGGGAGCTCTCAACTTTAAAACAACAGAAGAAATCACTGTGTTTTTTCCCCCTGTTCTTATTACTAAATTCCACACATAACATAAATAAAATCTGTATTCCAAGGAAGAAACAGAGGTGTGCACATATGTATAGCAACTGTGATCACAGCTGGAATCAAATTCAAAGGTTTTGCTACTGCAGTTTCTACCTCACTCTAAAGAATATCTCATTTCACTGAAAGTTTGCTTGAATATTTACATTATTAATTTTAATTTTGGAAATAATCCATCCAAGATAGGAACAGCTTCATGTTATCCAACCTCACCATTGTAGACATTGTATAATCAAATGCAGGTATTGCAAATAATACATAGTCAATATTTAATTATCAAAGCAGTGCTGTGGTCTGCAACTACTAAAAAGGGCTATAGCCCTTAAGAAAAAAAATCAGAATAGCCAGCTTTGTGGGATATACAGTTGAAAACGTAATGCAGTTATTGTTTTCCAACTTCCCTCTATTTCATCATATATTTTTCAATATGACTCAAGTCATCCTTGTTTGAAAGATCAAGCTGTAGTTTTCAAACTACATCCTACAGGGGAAAAACAATGATGGAATGTTGGAATATCAAAATATAAGTAGATGTGAGAATAAAGGCTTTGTATGGTGATCTAAATTAAAAAATAAAGCCAATATGTGATGAACTGAGAAAAATATAATCAAAGCTTTAAGTTTATTTAGATCACTTTTCCCACTATGTATGTTTTTCCCAAAATTCAGTTTCACATCTTGCTTGAACTTCAGTAATCAGCCATTTGAGACACACATTTAGAAAAAGTACCATCTCACCAAACATTTTATTACTAGCTTCCTGCTAAGCCTTTCAATAGGTTCTCAGAGTACTTGTTGATTCTACTGTTGCTCCAAGCTGAAGTGCTTTGGTGCAGAACACATAAAGTGGAATTAAGCAGCTTTAAAATTCACAAGAGATTCAGTTGCATGTTTAATTTAAAATATGACCTCGTAGTACACAAAACTCTGTGCTGGAAGAAAGTTTCAAAATGCTGCATCATTTTTCAGCACAACTGAGTCACTACCCAAACAAAAATTATTTAGATTAAAGGGGGAGAAACAATACTAAATGTAGGCAAGTTAGTCAAAGCCCTCCATTTTCTGGATCCTGAGGCCACACACAACAATGGCAGTGTGTATGTGTCATATTATATTATTATATTATAGTACTCTAAAGATGTGTTGTTGTTGTTATGTGCCTTCAAGTCATTTCAAACTTATGGCAACCCTAAGGCAAACCTATCATGGGCTTTTCTTGACAAGTTTCTTCAGATGGGGTTTGCCATTGCCAACCTCTGAGACGGAGAGAGTGTGACTTGCCCAAGGTCACCCAGTGATGTTCGCTGGCTGAGCCAGGATTCAAACCCTGCTCAATAGAGTCATAGTCCACCACTCAAACCACTGGACCAGGACCAGTCCACTGGACCTGTGTCCTAAAGATAAGACATAGATAAAATTCTTCAAGGGACCTCAGCCTGAAGTCCCAAAGAAAGTGCTTTCAGGCTACTCAGAAAGCTAAATTGGTGTTTATGTAACTGCAAAAAAGCTGATCACTAGGAAAATCTGAAAATGGCGCTTTTGCACATGAAATAATCATAATTTGAGACGTGATATTTGCCTCATACAGGAGGGCAATATTCCAACAAGATAAGAAAAAACACAGTGGGATTGGAAGGATGGGCTGTTGATTGTGCCTTGACACTGCTGATTCAACAGCCTTATTCACACCCTCTCTTCTACATTTTTAATGAACTTAAAATAGACCCTCCCTCCAACAAACAAATCTTTAAGAGGAAAAGTTCCTCTTTCATGCATGCTTTTTAATGTTGGTTTCAGAAAATTGTATTTTTCTGCTCTGATCCTACTGTTGCTGAAGTGTGAAACATCTCTCTTGGTCTTCCACAATCTAGTCCAAACAATGTGTTCCAACATACACTGAGCCAGCTGGGTTGAGCAATTTTAATATACCTGTGCTTTTTATTTTAGGGTTTTATCCAGTGACTGAGTCTGGATGAGCCAGCTTTGTGTAGTAGTTTGAGTGCTGGACTTAGATTCTGGGAGAAAAAGGGTTCAAAAACACTTCAATCTGGAAAACCATGAAGACTTGCTTTGGGCCAGTCATATTCACTCAGCCTAAGAGAACACAGTGGCAAAGCTTCTTGCAACAAATCTTGCCAAGAAAATCCTATGACAGGGTCCAAGAGAATTGGACCATATCACCTACTCAACCAAAGAATGATCATGTTTGTTTCAGTTTCAACACTAGAAATTTTGGGAAGTATTTTGCTACAGACTTTAAGAATCATTTATTCTCTCATACTGTTTTCTTTTACATGTAACTATTAATAATATATCTATAGTATCCTTTCATCTGTGTGACTGCAGCTGGCTCTGAAAAGTCAGCTGCCTTTAGTGTAGACCTAAGAACAGCTTAAAATAGTAGAATTCTACATACAGAGAATAAAAGCAAATTCATATAAGGCAGGGTGAGCAAAGTGCTGCATATCAAGTACTCAGAGTTATAATAGGTTATAATACAACTAAGTTCTCCAGGATCTATATTGGAATTGCTGGCTGTTAACTTGTTCATAAATTAAGTAGAATTAGAGATGAGCCATGATCTGGCCAGGTTTACAGATGATATCATAATTCAGAATGATGAAAACTCAGGCAAACTATAAAAAGTCTCTACAAACTGGGTAAATGAGCAATAAAATAACAAATGTGGATGTATCTACAACTGTACAAATGGTGCCGTTTGACAGCACTTGGCAGCAGCTACGTCCTTGGATTTGTAGTTTTGTGAGAAACCAGCACTCTTTGGCAGAAAAGGCTAAAGACTTTGTAAAATGATGAATATGAGGGTTCCATAGGATGGAGCTATAAACTGCATTATTTCTATAGTGTAGATGGACCCTGAGATAAACTGTAAATAGGGACAAAGTGATGCACATTCAGGTAAATAATAATTGCAATAATCATAACTTCAACTGATTTATACATCCTATATGTACACTGACTGTGTGTGTGTGCTTTCAAATCACCTACTGATTTATGGAAACCCCAAGAATTCCATAGGCTTTTCTTAGGTAAGGAATATTCAGAAGTGGTTTTGCCAGTTCTTCATCTGAAATATAGCCTGCAGTTCCTGAGCTTTCAGTGGCCAGTCACCCATCCAAGTACTGTACTGCTTAGCTTACAAGATCAGATGAGATCTGGTGCCTTTAGGGCCAGTGATGGTGAACCTATGGCACACATGCCACAGGTGGCATGTGACACCATTTCGCCCAGCACAGGACAGGGAGAAGGAGGGACAGGCATGTGCGTGCCCATTGCTCTTCCTCCCTGCCATGTCCTGGTCTCCAGCTGTCTCTCTGACACAGCTGGAAACCAGAAAATGGTGCTGGGGAGAAGGAGCCTCAGGCACGCACCTCTAGTTTCTCCTTCCAGCCTTCAGCTGCCTTTCCAAGACAGCCGGAGGCCATGAAAAGGGCAGGGGGAAGGAGGAGTGATCGGTGCATACCAATTCTCTCCAGAGACCTTTCCTGGCCTCCAGCTGCCTCCAGTGGGATAGCTGGAGTCAGGAAAGTTCCAGGGGGAGGAGGACCAGGCACATGCCCACTCCTCCTTATTCCCACAGGCCCTTCCTGAGCCCCAGCTGTCTCTCAGGAGACCATATTATTATTATTATTATTATTATTATTATTATTATTATTATTATTATTAACCTTTATTTATAAAGCGCTGTAAATTTACACAGCACTGTACATAAATTTTTTAGTCAGACGGTTCCCTGCCCACAGGCTTACAATCTAAAAGACATGACACAAAAGGAGAAGGGAGTGGTGGTGGGGAATAGGATCAGGTCCAGCAGATCTTCTCAACCTCCGAGGCCTGGACCAAGGCAGATGGACTGGAGGAAGGGCTTGGCTTCTTGATGGATGGTTAAAAGGAGGCTTCCTGGGTCAGAGAGGGGCTCACCTCTGGGAATGCTTCTCTAAACAATATAGTCTTTAATTCAGTTTTGAAACTGGGTAGAGAAGTGATGAGGTGTGCATGTGGGGGAAGAAGGTTCCAGGAGTAAGGGGCAGCAAGTGAGAAGGGACGAAGTCGGGAGGGGGCAGTGGTAGTCCTACACTGTGACAGGAGACCTTGACTACCAGAGCGGAGGATGCGAGTAGGAATGTAAGGAGAAAGAAGGTCAGATAAGTAAGGAGGGGCCTGCAAGAGATCATTTGAGATCTTGGTGACGGCTGTCTCTGTAGAGTGCCGTGGGCGGAAGCCAGATTGGAAGGGGTCCAGGATGGAGTTGGCTTCAAGAAACTTAATACAGCGAGAATAAACGACCCATTCTAGAACCTTAGAAAGAAAAGGAAGAAGAGAAATTGGATGATAGCTAGACAAAGAAGAGGGGTCGAGAGAGGGTTTCTTCAGAATTGGGGAAACGAGAGCATGTTTGAAGTCAGAAGGGAAGGAACCCATAGAGAGAGAGAGATTAAAGATATAGAGGAGCAAGGGCAGAAGAGAAGGGGCTATAGAGATTAGGAGACGGGAGGGAATAGGATCAAGAGAACAGGTAGTAGGTTTGGAAGAATTTAACAGCTTAGAGAGTTCATCCAGAGAAATAGAGGGAAACCCAGAGAGTTTATTAGTAGAAGGTACCAGGAGGTTAGTGGTAGGGGGCAAGTCAGGAGGAACTATTTCAGATCGAATAGTAGTGACTTTTGTGATGAAGTAGTTGGCGAAGTCAGTGGGGGGAAATGATGAGAAGACAAGTAGAGAGGAAGGTTTTAGTAGTGTATTGAAGCAGGAGAACAAATGCTGCAGACGCCTCTCATTAGTGCGGATCAGCGATTTAAAATAGTTCTGTTTTGCCATAGACAGAGCGCGTGAAAAAGATAAAAGGATGAATTTATAATGAATGAAATCGGCCGGTTCCCTAGACTTTTTCCAAAGACGTTCGGCCGCTTGAGAGCAGGACCGGAGGAACCTGATAGGGAGAGTGAGCCAGGGCTGAGGCCTAGTCATGGGGGAAGACACACATACAGATACAGGAGCAAAGCTGTCAAGAGTTGAAGAAAGAGTGGAATTAAATAAAGACATTGCTGAATCAGCAGAGTCCCCAAGATCAAGAGAAGAGAGAGATGAATTCAAAGTCTGACTGAGATGGTCTGAGTTAACAGACTGAAGGTTGCAGAAATGGCGCTGGACAGTACAACAAGGAGGTGGGATATAAGTAAGAGTAAAAGAAATTAAATGGTGGTCAGACAATGGAAAATCAGATGCCAGGTAGTCAGAAATGACACATTTAGCTGCAAGAATTAGGTCGAGACAGTGACCAGAAGAATGGGTTGAGGAGTTAGAATGAGGCTGAAGGCCAAAAGAAGCAAACAGGGAGCTAAGGCAAGATGAAGAAGGATTGTTGGGATTGTCAAGGTGAATATTAAAGTCACCTAGGATTAGAGAAGGGACTGTATCAGATAGAAAAAACATCAGCCAAGATTCAAAGTCAGATAGGAACTGGGTAGCAGAACCAGGAAGGCGATAGATGACAGCAACCCGGAGCTGTAAAGGAAAAAAGAGTCGAATACAGTGAGACTCGAATGAAGAGAAACAATAGCTGGGGGGGGGGGAGAGAAAGAACTTGAAACTGGCAGGAATTGGACAATAGTATACCGACCCCTCCTCCTCGACCCTCAGGGCGGCTTGTGTGAGTGAAAGAGAGACCGCCAAAAGAAAGGGCAGCGGAGGTAGCAGTATCATGGGCAGGGAGCCAGGTTTCAGTAAGAGCGAGAAGGTTAAATGATCTAGAGAGAAAAATATCATGGACAGCAGTCGCTTTCGGAGCAACAGAGTGACAGTTCCAGAGTGAACAGAGGAATGGAAGGTGGGAGATAGGAAGAGGTCAGATAGGGATCAGGTTAGGAGAGATGCGTGGAGCCATGGGAAGGAAAGGATTCAGTAAGCGATAATCAAAAGAAGAGAAGATAATAATGACAAAAGTAGGAATATAATAGCCGACTATACTTGGTAATATTGCCTAAATACCACAAGACACACGGGATTTAATAGAGAAGGAAAGGGTGGGATTGGAAGCCTTTGCTCAAGGTCCCAGCTGCTGAGAGTGGTGGAAGGAGAGGTGGCAGATGGATGCAGGGAAGGAAAGCTCTATCCCTTGAGGCAGGCCTGATAGATCAGACTCAGATGGATGTAGGAATGGAAGGTCCTTTCCCTTGAGGCGGGCCTGGTGGATGAAAGTCACTCCTCAGATGGATGTAGGAAAGAGAGGCCCTTTCCCCTGAGGGAGGACTGGTGGATGAAAGTCACTCCTCAGATGGCTGCAGGGAGGACA
>NC_056525.1:189237418-189250110 GCF_019175285.1 Sceloporus undulatus | reverse complement strand
GTCTAGAAACAGTTGAAGGTGTTAACTGGCTCTCTCTTCCTGTGGAAGGATCCACTGCAGGCAGGGAGGACGGTTTAGAGACAGTTAAAGGTGTTACTGGCTCTCTCTTCCTGTGGAAGGATCCACTGCAGGCAGGGAGGACGGTCTAGAAACAGTTGAAGGTGTTAACTGGCTCTCTCTTCCTGTGGAAGGATCCACTGCCTTCTATGTGAGGAAATCTAACATTTTCATGCTGTTTGTGGCAGATTTGTGAGTTCTGCACAGTGCTGGGGATGAAAGCAGAGACAAGTTTTTCTCCCTCACTATCAGAGATGTTCCATGAAATTGCTTGGCACTGTATTCAAAATGTAGTACTTTGGTCGTATGATGCATAATATATTTATCAGAACTACTCCTACAAGATGTGGTGATAAGTAATAATTTAGATGGCTTTCAAAGGAGATGTCACAACATGATGCATGTCTTCTCAGTTGTAAGGCCAAATGAGTTCAATTACAGCTCCTAGAGTAATGGATTGGAGATCCAAGCTGGCATCCTGTTAGCAGCATACACACGCATACGTTGATCCTTTCCCTTCATGTGTCTATTTTTGATCACTGCAGACGCTGATACTCCCTGCTTTCCCTCACAGTGACCATCCCTCAGACTTACTGTAGAACCACTGAGGTGCCCCACTCTTAGTCAAGAATGCCTGCAGGAGAGTGGAGATGTGGTCACAGAAGCATCTGGTTATGTTCCCATAGCCAGACACAAAGCAATTACATCATTTGCTGAGACCTCAGAGGACACCAGCATTAGACCTCTAGGGGATCTCAACTGATGATGTAATTGTTTTGCATTGTATTACAGGGACACAGATAGATGTTTCTGTGAGCCCACCACCCTCCTACAGGCAGAAATGGCTGTGGTTATAGGGCTTCATAGCTTTGCATAACTACTATGCTATGCCAAGCCATGCAGAATTGAAGTCGTTGAACTTTATTGCACAGTGGCTCTTGGGAACGGAAGGAGAACGGAACAGAAGGGGCCAGGAACGAGTGTGGAACAAGTGGGGGACGCATTTTACTGCACGCAGCAGTCCCCCACTCATTCTGTTCCATTCCCCATCCATCCCCAGAGGGGGCGATTTTTGAGAACTGTTCAGAACAGTTCTCAAAAATCACCCCTTCTGGGGACAGATGGGGAACGGAAGGGAATGGAACAGAACGAATGAGGTACTTCCTGTGTGCAGTAAATGTGTCCCCTACTTGTTCCATTCCCTTCCAGGCCCCCTTTGTCCCATTCTCCAACCGTGCCAGGAGCCTGTGCAATAAAGTTCCTAGTCTATTAAGGGCCATACAAAAAATTTGTATTGAGGGTAATATGTCTTATCTTGGAAAAGTTGCTTTTTACATTTTTGTACAATGATTTCCAGAATTTCCAAAGAGACGACTACATACATGGACATCAGCTGATGACCAATATAAAAATCAAATAGACCACATAACTAGAAACAGAAATTGGAGAAGCTCCATTCTCTCTGCAAAATCAAGGTCAAGAGCAGATTGTGACACAGATCACACACACTATGAATATTATTACACATGGCTTTTAAACTACCATAAAAGTTGGAAAACATTGCCTTTGGCAGTACCTACCACACAATGCCATCTCCATCTCACCACTGTCTTGTCCTTGAAACATTATTAGAACACACCTTGCCATTGACAGGGAAAAGCCATTCATGAGCTCCCAATCACATTTGCATTTAGTCCTCAGGCGAGATAAATTGCTCTGCAGCAGTTCCGACTGAGCAACCAAGTGGTGTCACTTCCTCTCCCTTCTCCCCTCTCACTATTCCAGAACAGCCTGTTTTTTAACTTTATTTTATTTTGTGTTAAATCGCATTAGCATAACTCTGGAACTGTGAATAAAACATGAACACATACACACACAAGTGAAAGGCACACTTGGTAGAGCTAGTGTAGAATGGTGGAGTTAAGGACAAGAGTGGAAGAGATTGTGTGGGACCAGCAACAGTCTGGTTGTGCTATTGAAGAGATTTGCAATAGGAGTGCTCCCAAATTAGTATGTATGCATTTCCTCTCATTAACATGATCACGGTAAGAACATAGGACATGTGATAAATTCCTAAACCAACTTTCATGCCAAAATACAATCAGAAAAACATTCTTGTAGAATTTAAAGATAATGTGAAAAAAGCAGATTTGCATTATTAAGCCTAAATGGCCAAGAGCCGAATTGCCAGGACAGTGTCAGAGAGCAATGCAAAAAGACACTATCCAGAAATTTCCAGAATTCCAAAATTTTCAGAATATTGACTATGAGATTCTATAGATTGTAGAACAAAAATGCTTATTGGATGTGCTGACAATAGACAGTCCTGTTTGACCATTATGGGAAGCAGGATGCTAGGCTAGATGAAACTTCGGTCTGTTCCAGAAGGAGTCTTCCTCTGTTCTTTTTCTCAAGTGCTTTTCAACACTGCTGTCCTAACCCAATTTAAGGTCTCTACAATTGTTCTTTTAAGGAATCTCTTACACACAAGAAACAAAAGGGACTGCAGGCAAATACTGTATGTCACTGCTGTATGAAACCCAACATGATTACCCATACTCCACTCAGACAAAGTCTGTCTTGCACATACTCACACATTCACACAAATACTCATATAAAATCATACACACCAATGTCTCCCATTTCAATCCAGCTTTTAAATAGCCTCAAATGACACCAGTTTAGCCAGGGATAGACAGATTCATTGCAAAACTGGCCTTCCCATGTGAAGACAGACCACACTTGAAATTGGTGATTTGGCCCTGTGTTGTGGAGGCAGGTCATGGTGAGGAAGAGGGGAATCTGGTGTAACTGGCTCATGTAGACATGCCCTTAGAAGGAAGTGACATGCTGCACATAGAAGATACTTTGATTCAGCAGTTACAGCCAAAAATAAAAGACTGAGACACACAACATGAGAAATCCATGATCATATTAACAGTAACTCCCAATGTCTCTCTACACACACATTTTCATGGTAAGTTTTATAGTAAATTGGTACCTGGGAAATTTGCCCTGTTTGAAAGTGGTATAATTCAAATTACACTAAGACAGGATCCAACTGAGCTTGTGCCAATTCACAGATGTTTTCAAAACATGCAGTTCAGCTCAGGCACACATTAGCTCTACTTAAAATCAAGGCTGAGCCAACAGTAAATGACTTGAGCAGATAAGCTCCTACTCAACAAATACAGCTGTTAAATGAACCAATGTTGTAGCTGTTTAGAGTAAGCTACCCACACCAGTTAAGGCAACAGTAACACTGTCATACAAACTACTGCATTTTGACAAGAGGACATTGTACCAAGACTGCTAATTTAGAGGTTAGACCATATGCTGGAATTAAGCCAAAACATCAGTTATTTCGCAGTTAAATTTTTGACTGCCATGAACAAGCCTCAGTTCCATGTCATGTCAATATTGTAACAGCTGGTTTTGGTAAATATGTTAATAATGCTTTCTGGAACTTGCATATTTGTTCAGTCTTTGTAATTCTGGAGAAATATTGCATTTAACATTTCTGGGCCTCACATCATCTACAGCATCCTTCCCCAGCTTGGGGCCCTCCACATATTTTGGACTTATAATTTTCAAAAATGTCAATCATCATGAGCAACTGTCATTTGTAATCACCATGTTAGGGCAGGTTGATCTACAGGTTACCCACAGCTCTGTTTTGCAGTCCTGGGATGCAGCAGAGCTTCTGCACCCCTGCCATGTGAGGAAGTGGCTTTCTGCTTCCCACAATACCACAGTGCAGCAGTGCAGAAAGCAGTAACCAATTGGAACAAATCCTAGTTTGGTCATATTGGTCAGGGAGCTCCTGGGTGAAGTAAGCTCACAGGATTCACTCCAGTCAGGCAGGCAGGTTTATAAATTGCTACCAATCTGTTGTCCAGGCAATTTCTTTTAGAGTGTCACCCCACTGCCCACCTAATTTGTATGGCAGTACTCACTGTTACATGTGTTTGTTCTATCATGCCCATGCTGTTTGTGGTTTATGTATCTGTAAGTTGCATGTTCATCACAACTTTGTGTAAGGCAGTTGGCATGTGTCCTGGATCTAGGAATCCTTTGCTAGTGTCCCCATGGCAATGGTAATGGACATGTATCTTCAGGTGGGTTTAGGAAGTATGGGGCAGAACTGGCAGTGCCCAGGTGGGGGCATATGCATTTCCTGTACCCCTTAATGTCAATGAGGCCTATCTTATCACAATGGGCCACCACACAGTGGTTTCCTCCTCCTGCCATCCAAGAAGTTTGGCTGCTGTCTGGAGTGACAGGTTCATCTATCAACACCAGATTGGACTATGCCAGGATCTGGACCTATGCATAGGCCAACCCTATCTACAGCTGTAATCAATAAAAGTTGTGGTCATTTTTCTCAAGTTGAGTTTTTGGCCTTCTTTCGTGAGGAACAGACCGTGCCCCAGGGCATGCAAACAAAAGACAAGAATCCATCGATATATATTTCAAAGTATTTTTTACACAGTTTCTTGCTGATTGAGAATAGCAAAGGGGAGGGTAGCGATTTCAGTACCAACTGAATAGCAGAAAGAAGGCTGTGCGCTGCTTTATAGAGAAGACTGAATTTGCCCTCAGAATTATAGCAAATTTAGGACCTTTTCCTCCTACAATGATGAGTGGTTGCTGGTTAAATTTGCAGCCCCATTAGGAAAAAGCCACCTATGGATTCTAATAGACATCCTTTTAATGGACTTATACTGGGTCCTGATTTCTTTCCAGTCCAAATTCTGGGTGCTAATCATGACATTTAAAGCCCTAAATGACGTAGAACCTCCATATTTGAAGGAGCACTTTCAGAACCAAGGGGGGATCCTTGCTCCTCTAACCACTATAAAAAACACACCAGGACACAAAACTGGAGAAAATAAGGTCAAAAGATTTATTAATTACAACTGCATGTAAGGCTGGCATTGCTATGGGGCTGGATCAAGGCATCCAACCTGCCTGTTGGTGGATGAGCAGATACTCAGGATGACAGCTATGGGAGCTCACATGGGCAGATGCCACTGTGTGGCTTCCCCTGTCACTTGGTGGTATGGCACATCAAATACCTCTCCTTAGCTTGGAATGCCTATTGCGGTTCAACTCCTCCCCCCGCAAAATCCTTTAAGAAGAACCTTCCAATCTTTGCTGCATCTTCCAACTTACAAATGCTTCCATTTAGATCCAAAACCCATACATAACTCCCCTAAGTTGTAGCTATATATACATGTACAATAAATTTTACATCCAGGGGAGGGGGCAGGATAAAGTTCTGAAGCCAGCACACTGGGGATCTGATTTATATGTTTCAGTGCCACACCTTCCTGCATTTTCCTGAGGTACCACCTATCTGCCAATGGCTTTTAATTTCATAGGCTGGTAGTTCCCACCCCTAATCTGTTTCCCACCAGTGGGAGAAGTACATGGCATGAGTACATGGCATAAAAAGTTCCTTCTCCATTCTGGCACCCTAGTTGTGAAATGCCATCCCCTTGGAGGTCCCATTGGTGCTGACATGGTTTCATTCTAATGCCACATTAAAACTTGGCTTTTTATTAAAGCCTTTGGACCTTAATGATTTCATCCAGGTCTGTTATAAAAAAATTACTAAATAAAGAATACATCTTTGAAGATGAACCATATAATTGAGAGATGCTCTGGTTTTATGCTTTGGCAAGCCTTAGATAAAGAGTTTTAGACTGGAGGGTGTGTGTGCAGCCCTCCAGATGTGGCTTAACTACAGTTCCCATCAGCCCTAGCCAGCCTGACTAGTGCTCAAGAATGCTAGGAGTTACAGTTCAGCAACATCTGGAATCTACACTTTGCCCACCCCTGCTTTATATTCTAGAGTCCAGAGTAAATCAAGGTGAATCAGATATTCTAGAGAGTGCAGAGTTGCTTTTGTTTTTATTATGAATTATGGATAATAATGTATGCAGTGTGGGGTTATACCGGTAATGCATTTTATTTAGTTAATTGACACTGGATAAATTGCTGCGAGTAGAGCACATCTGTCAAGAGTTCTGAAAACTTTTATCAATGGGGCCAATGGACAACTGATTGCAAAGTCCCTGGACTTACCACATTTCACAGCATCTCTCCAGTAATCTTTTACTGCCAAAACTGTGAGAATATTAAGCCCAATCACAGGTAATTCATGTAGTTCACTGCAGGCTAGTTTCTATTAATTTTCACACACATATACACCCATTCCCTCTCTCTTTCTCCCTTCCTCTCTTTCTCTCTCTCTGACACACACACACACACATACACAATATGACAAGCTGTCAGTCTTGGATTCTTTATTCGATTCAAAATATCCAAATTATTTTTGGCAAGAAAAGTACCTCATTCTCCACACTACCTAGATATCACACTCTTGGTGATCTTTAGGGCTAGACCAGAAGTTCCTGGTTTCCTTCTCATTACCATTATGGAAAATCTGCTCACAAAATAAGTGGTGGAAAAGTTTCAGGACACAGGAACACCATCACCATGCCAAGAAAATATGCAGAGGAAAACCATCCGGAAAACGATCCCTGCACACATACCAACACACTAGTATTGTACAACAAGACATTTAAGACCTATGGTTCCTGGCCAGACATGGGAGGTATTGGGAGGTCTAGCCTGAGGCCTCTTGGCTGGAGTGTTGCCTTCCTCCTAGCTAGTTTCATTGGCTCTTCCTGCCTGCTAGGGCAAATTGGGAAAGAAGAAGCATTTTTTAAAAATACCTGCCAACTTTCAAAAACTGATATTTAAGCTATGGGATTAATCTACAGTGACTAGCGATTCTTTCACTGCAATCCATTATTATTATTATTATTATTATTATTATTATTACTTCTATCCCACTTTTTCCTCATATTAGGATTCAAAGTGGTTTGCAACTAAATAAAAAAAAATATTGTTACAAATCCACATTACACAAATGTTAAAACACAACTAAAGGATCAGGAAAAAAATTAAGTTAAAAATCCATGAAACTGTCCCGGTCAGATATATGAGGAAGCAGTGACAGAAATATTTTTAGAAGGAACCTTCTTCTGCAAATTTGGCTCAAATTCAGAAGAGGTAAGCTGAGCACTGGAGACAGTACGATAAAGTCCTAAGATAGTACTAAGCTACCAAGATTATATGTGTTCATATAATCTTACAGAAAAGTTGTACAAAATGACATATAAATAGCATATCACTCCAGAGAAATCAGCCAAAATGCATAAGGGATACATGTGCTGGAAATGTGGAGAGCAAGTTGTCTATTTCTTCCATATGTGGTGGAGCTGTAAGAGAGTTAAGAAGGTTTGGTTTAAAGTTAGTAAATGAGTACAAAGGATTATAGGGTTTAAAATGACTTTTGAACTAAAATTAGGTCTGTTAAACTTGATCAGTGAGGAAGATAAAAAAACAAAGAAATATTGTAAAATTAATCAGGTGTATGGTAACAGCAGCTAGAGTGGTCTTAGCAAGATATTGGTAATCAAATGTTTTGCCAGAAAACAGTGAAGAGTTCTTAAGTGCCATTACCATGTACAGCTAAAATATATCTCACACAAAGATTCTAATATTTGCAACATAAAATAAGGCTTTCCTTGAGCTGATTCTCACCCCCAGGAGACCAGGCTGATAATTCAGTTTTGGATCTACTTTTTCAAACCTTGGCAGCCTTGGCTGATTACATTATCAGTGTTTGTAGTATGAAAACAGGAAGTATTTGTTAATATTTATTTACTCAATATTGGTTGGGTTTCTAGTAAAGCACTCAGTATTCTGGAAGACTCGTTAAATATTTCTTGCAGCCATAAAATGAAGAGATCAGATGAATCAACTACCACAGTCTTCCATATAGAAGCCAAATATTTTGAGTCTAAACATTTCTTGCTATATTCGTGTTCAGTCTTCTCTGAAAACATCCCAGGGAGATTCTGCATCACCATCCCAGAGTCCACACTGGTAGTCTGATAAAAGCAAGACAACAAAAGCTGTATTAGCATATTATGGATGCATATTGTAGACTCTCACTATACACCAAAATGACAAAAGTGACTTGTTAAAATGGGAAGGTGATAAGCCTCAAATACTCTCAATACAACAACTGAAAGATCTCGGTTATAACATGAACTGGTTCACGTTTCATCAATTGTCGGAGAGATTAAAGATAGATTTGAAAACATGTGGAATAGAGGAAAAAGAAAACGAGCTAGACAAGATACTAATCTACTCAAAGGAATCAACTATAGCTAAAATATACAAATTATTGTTAAAAAGAGAAACAGAATCTGAAGTAATCAAAGAAACCTGCGTGAAGTGGGCAAAAAATTTCGGATACTCTATTCCCTTAGAAATTTGGCATCGAGTTTGGGGTCAGGACCTAAAATTTACCGACAGTATGGATATAAAAGAAAACTTTTATAAGATTCTTTACCGTTGGCACTACACTCCTAATAAAATAGCAAAGATGTCAGGTAACAATATTAGCTGCTGCTGGAAGTGTCAAAGTAAACAAGCTTCTTTCTACCATGTATGGTGGACATGTCCGGTGATTAGTAAATTTTGGAAAGAGGTACATGAAACCACGCAAAAAATACTGCAAATCAAGAAGATTAAATTTAAACCAGAAAGTTTTTTTATTGAATATTATAACAGACAAACAAGAACGTAAAAACCTGAAATTTTTACTGTACGCTTACACAGCCGCGAGATTATGTTACGCTCAGAAATGGAAGGATAAAAATACCCCGTCAATCCAGGAATGGCTAGAAAAATGGTTAAATATGGCTCAGTTAGAGAAACTAACTTTGTTAAGGAAGGACAGCTGGTCTCAAGATTGGGAAATGAACTGGAAAAAATTATATGCATTTGTGGAGGAAATATATGTAAAATAACAGGTGATAAACATGAATATATGTTAGGAATGTAACGTATATGAATATATATTGAGACTGTAAAGAATGTAATGTTTCAAACATAATGTGAGTATTTTTCAATATTATAGGAACATATTTCCGTTGGGAAAGGGAAATTGATAACAAAAGAAAATTATGGTTTAATAGTCAATTCAAAGGATATGAAAATATTAATTTAAAACAAGGTTACTTTATTGGAAGAGCTTGTTGGGAAATCTCCCTTATGTATAGAGTAATAAAGCAGAGGGGGGTGGGTTGGGGAGGGTATTCTAGGGGGGTAAAAGAAAAAGATCATGATGAAGATACTGGAAACCGTAAGAATAATGTATAAGAATATGTGAACTCTGTGTTATCTTGATCAAATAAAAGATAAAATTTAAAAAAATGACAAAAGTGAGATTATCACAATTTGAAAACATCAGGAGAAAACATGACTAACTGTAAAAGGCATTCATGTTCATTAAAGTGGAAGTGAGTAGGAAAAGAGGAAGTTCATATTACAGATAAATTGATTCAATCAAGAAAACCATGGCCCTGAGTTTGGAAGAAACTTTGCAAAGCTCTTGATAACCAGGGCCCTTGAAAGTCTCTCATTCACAGTGATTGCATTGCACTGCATAAATAATGCAGTTTTGCAGCACTTTAACAGCAATGGCTCAATGCTGTGGAATCCAGAGACTTGTAGTTTTGTGGGATATTTAGCCTTCCTTATCAGAGAGCTCTGGTGCCCCAACAAACTACAAATCCCAGAGCCATGTTGGTTAGATTTGTCAAACTGCATTATTTGGCTAGTGCAGATGCAGCCAGTGTCACAATAGGTAAGTAAAAACAACAATGTTAAACCAGGGCTGCAGAAACTCTGGTCCTTCAGATATTATTAGGTTGTACATCCCATCACCTTTTATGATTAGCCATGCTGGCTGAGGCTGGTAGGAGCTGAGGTCCAGAAACAGCTGGATGGCCACACCTGGTTTAGACATGGCATTGCCCATATGTTGTTGAACTCCAACTCCTTGTATCCCTCCACATTGTGTATGATGATTAAGGATTCTAGAAAGTGCAGGTCAACAATATCTGGAGGGCCAACCAATGCTCACCTATTTTAGACAATGGGATGGGGCACACTGGGTGCAATATCCTATCTGTAATGTGATTTCTTTGTTTCAAAAGTTTGCAAGTGCGATAGTCTAACCAAGCAGAAAGTGGTATACATATAATGTTTAAATGGACAGGAAGCAGGGTGGATCTCATAAACCCATCTAGGAAATTCTAATACTAATGGGACACGGCAGCTCCAAACAATGTTAATGCATGAAGCCTGATCCCAAAGGCTGCTTTTCAAAACCTCAAAATAATAAATTATATCAGTGGTCAGACTAAGAGGGAAGTTAGCTGAGTCGGGGGGGGGGATCCCTACTATCTAATCTACCTGCAACCTGCATTCTATGTGCCTGAATGTCAGTATCTGTATTAATGTAAAAATAATGAAATTTGATTGACTTTATTCAGGGCAGTAATGCATTTCCTATTAGAGAACCAAATCCTTTTGAGGATTTGTATTTCTATTACATAGGTCTTATACTGCAATGGTATTGAGTTTATCGTGTTAGTATTAACTACAAATTGGTTTTTTCTTATGTAAGTTTTTTCTTTGTATAAGATATCAATTTTTTCAGGGTCATTCCAGAAATATTTTGCTATCTAACAGTCGTAGAAGTTAAAGATTTATTAAATATTTAATAGACAATTTTTCCATAAATTTACTTGCACAATTTTAAATGTCATAATCAGAGCGTGGAAAAGTTACTTTTGAACTACAGTTCCAAGCTGGCTAGGGCATTCTGGAAGGTACAATCCAAAACATAACTTCTGTAAGCTCTGTG
This sequence comes from Sceloporus undulatus, assembly GCF_019175285.1. Taxonomy (NCBI): domain Eukaryota; kingdom Metazoa; phylum Chordata; class Lepidosauria; order Squamata; family Phrynosomatidae; genus Sceloporus; species Sceloporus undulatus. The sequence goes on along the minus strand of NC_056525.1, from coordinate 189,239,255 downwards.
CAAATGAACAACTGAACAAAGCAGCTTACTTAGACAAAGTCAGACCATACATCTCAGTCTTTTTTAGCCTGCACTTCTTTGGAAGTTAGGAACTATATAAGGGGCTCGACAGACCAGTGTTACAGTATATGCCAGCATGGGGGAAGCGTGGGGGCATGGTGTATGCAAGCTGGCCACCCCGACCCCAGCCCCATGCTGCCCCCACGCTCCCCACTTGACCAGATGCCGGGCAGGATCACACCACATCTTCAGGGCAACCTGTACATGCACAGTGCCAAAGAGGTGGTGAAAAGCTGCTGCTGCCATTGCTAGGTTGCCCTTTCCACGGTGCAAAAAGGAGCCACTTTTTGTGCCTTCTTTTTCTGCCATGGAAATGCCAGATCGGGGCCATCATGTGTAGTCATCGTGGCCCCAGTCTGGCGAGGAAAGGGGTGGCTGTAGGCCTGCTCCAAAGAGGAGGTATGTTGAGTCCCTTAAGGCCCGAACAGACAGGCCGAAATAAAGCTGCTTTGGGTCACATTGGAGGTATGCTGTTTAAATGACACACGCATCTTAAGAGACCAGAAGCTTCTTTGGCACAGCATCCAGCCTCTTAGGACACATGCAGCATTTAAACAGCATACCTCCAAAATGTTCAGGTCCTTAGTCTCCAGAACTTTAAACTAGAGAATCTGTCATTCTCTTATGACAACATTTTGCAAGAAAAACAAAGAATTATATTTTGAATATGTTACTAGGTATTTAGTAGGTCTTTTTCTGCTACGGCTCCAAAAGCTTGAAATGACCTGCTGGAAGAGATTTCCCAATTATCCTCAGTGGAGGCGTTTAAAAAAGCAACAAAAACCTTTCTCTTCCAGCAGGCCTTCCCTGAGTGATAACTGCTTTACTATATCTCCTCATCATTCGCAGATTGTAGAATAACTTTGTAGTGTAGTATTGTTATATATTTTAATCATGTTTTATGTTAATTTTATAGCTTGGGAGGGAGTGTTGGGTCAGGATTTTGTGGGGTTTTTTTGTTCTTATAAACTCTGTTGTTACCCACCTCGATCCCCAAATGGAAGAGGTGGGCTATAAATAAATATTTTATTATTATTTATTTATTTATTTATTTATTTATTTATTTATTTATTTATTAGTCTTTGCAGGTCATTGTGATAACTTGAACACATCCAGCACTTCAAACCTCTGGTTTTTCAGCCTTAAGTTAGGATTCATTTCCAAAAGTGTTGAACTGTTGCTTTTTGTTTCTCCTCCCCCTTACTAAACTTAGTTTTCTGGGCTCTTGTTACTTCAGCTGTCAATACAACACACTACAAAAGCATCCCCCATTAAGTATATGCCTGTAAATGTAAAGCATTCATGTCTTCCATCATCCCAAGATGCAGCACCTTGACTGTGCAACTCTCTGCCAAGAGAAGACAGGCCAGCTCCATTCTTACAGAGGTTTTTGATAGCTAGACAAAACTATTATTCCATCAGTACCTTTGATTTTAAATTTGTTTTTATACTTTCAGTTCACTGAAGAATATTCTCTTTCTATTTTGTTCTTTTGTTTTGATTTCTTTCTCTTTTTTGTACTTTGCTTTGGAGACCCTGTTTGGCAGAATAACAATTTATAAATACTTTTAAGGATGTATTGATAGATAAGCAAGCAAGGAAGCACCTGCTTTCAAACATGTGTCTCACACAAATAAATCTTATCAGGGAGCTGGAATGTCTGCATTTTTCAACTGAGTGCACATTATATGCCTAACCCAGACTTGGGTCTCTGGATGAAATTATACTGAAGGTAATTATTGACATCATTTATTTCTTGCCTAATAACTGTAATACA